>NC_045164.1:24378975-24398975 GCF_900700415.2 Clupea harengus | reverse complement strand
GCAGTGTCTGAAAGTCTATTTAGACCGAGTTCATATCCACTGGATTGTTATCACACGGAGGGTTTTGAACTAATGGCAAAAGGCTGACTATTATTACGTAACGATAAGAATGTCAAAGCCCCCAAGAGCTGGGTGAATTATAGGGCATCGGCACACACACAAACAGTTGCGATTTGAATAACCACACCTAATTAGACCTTCCACCAGGACAAAAAGGCCTTTCCCTCCTCTGTGGTGTCAGTGTCTGTAATCCCCAAATGGTCCGTCCACCGCTGACCTTCGCCAGCCTACTTAGAAATGTGTCAGGCTGTAGAGAGAGAGAGGGATGGTCTTTGATGAAAGCAGAGAGATACTGGAGAGGGAGAAAGAGGGGGTGGGGTGTGGGGGGGGGGGGACAAGGGAACAAGAGAGCGATGTTGGGAAGAGAAAAAAAAAGAGATGACTTGCGAGACTTAATGGAGAGATTGAGGAAGAGCATGAAGACATGAAAGGAAAGAGAGAATACCGTGACAGTGATAGACAGTCTTTGCCGAAAGAAAACGTGAAAAACAGACTGGGTAAATGAATCTGGTATGCTGTGCTTTTATAATATATGAATGCTTGTTTTATACGAGCTTGGCCCTGACTCTTTAATTGCCCTCAATGTAGAAAAATAGAGCTTGACCGTCCATTATACACATTTCCTATTTTTCCTGAGCACCATTATTCTTCTCTAAGAGCTTTGAACCTACATATTACACCCATTAGTGTTAGACACCTATACAGTGCTGTAAATATGGGTTACTATATAGCTTCTATAATAAAAATGCAAACCTATTATATGTAGCGGGCTGTCTAGACTGTCTTTAGTCTGAATAATGGCCATATGGGATATTTATAACAGTAAGGGGTTGATAAAGCCAATAATTGTGCACATTTTATTTTCTGGGATCATTTTAATCCTTGGTCAGCCTTGCCATCAGAGTAGCATGCTTTTTCTCAGTACTTCACTCTGAAATACATCTTATTGATAATAATAATAATAATAATAATAATAATAATAATAATAAACTTTATTTATATATCTAATAATTAAATGATACCTTCCTGGGTCCCCCCATGCATTTCCTACCTTACCATACATGGTGTGCAGTCTGCCGTTATGCACAGTATTTATTCATTAATGAGCCCAGATTGGTCAACCAACCGTGAATGCTCTCTCGTTCCTCAGTGTATGTTGGCTCCATGATTTTCCTTGCAAATTGGATCGGCAAAACTGTGCCGATTTGTGGCATTGCGTGTGGCAAGAAATGTCTTAGATCTAATCCAGAGTTTGGTGAGACAGGTGTGTGCTAGCCACTTCTTCTTCGGCGGTCTCTCTCAATGTCTTAAGGTTAATCTTTTCTCTTTCCCTCTTCAAGTTACTCTCGCTGCAGACAGGCTCAGAGGGCTTAGAGCCGAGTGACAGCTACGGGGGGGCGGCTATTAACTCTGGCATCTCTGTCCATCCAAAGTGAAAAGCAGGTGTTATTAAGATGAATTCTCCCATTCTCGCTCCCTAGTGGGTGATCCATGGAAGGTGTTTGCTCGTCGTGGAATTGAGACGCAGTGGCTTTTCTATTTCGTCTTTCACATTAGAGGCAGTGTCAGACCTTGCTTGCCCCCTCCATCCCCACATATATACGACCCACACCATGGCTTGGTTGAATTAGCTATTGTGACGCGTTCTTTAGGACATCAATTACCGTTTGATATTTGCACTCCTATGAGTAATCAAAGAGCAAGACGTGAAAGAGTTCACAGGACATGTGACTAATTCAAACATAGATAAAGACTTAAGGCTCATTAATTATCATTCAATATAAACATCACACACATGCACATGCACACATACTCACTCACACACACACACACACACACACACACACACACACACACACACACTTATACAAACAGAGTAGGAGGGAAAAGAGATGTACTAGAGAAATACTAACAAATGCTTCTACTAGGTCCCACACCATCCCCACCCAGCCTGCTCTACCACCAGTGAGTCACTCAATAAAGCACAGAGCCCAGATCTCTGTTCCTTTGCTGCACTTTCTAATTTTCTCATTTGTAGTGCTCCTTTTGCTTAATAGCTAACTACTTGTGAATCACTGTTGGGGAGTTCAGGGACTGCAGCAAACATCATAGACTTTGATTAGTGGAGGGAATTTAAGACAATGGACCAATAGTCATGAATGCCACCAGAATCTAAATGAGAAAAGCATTTTAAAGCCCTACCTTCCTTAAACAATACTCTAGTGCTACTGAACCTTCCTTAATCAATACTCTAGAGTGCTACTGAACATTCCTTAAACAATACTCTAGAGTGCTACTGAACATTCCTTAAACAACACTCTAGAGTGCTACTGAACCTTCCTTAAACAATACTCTAGAGTGCTACTGAACCTTCCTTAAACAATACTCTAGAGTGCTACTGAACCTTCCTTAAACAACACTCTAGAGTGCTACTGAACCTTCCTTAATCAATACTCTAGAGCAGTGGTTCTCAAAGTGGGGGGCGCGCCCCCCTGGGGGGGCGCGAACACTCTCCAGGGGGGGCACGATGTCACAGACGGAAAAAAAAACTACCGCCTACCTGTCACTGGTTAGTGAAAGCTCCCTCAGTGGCGAAATGCAAGAGGCTGGACTGACCCAAACAAATCAAATACGGTTTTGCTCCTGATCCACCAATCAAAACGGAGTTTTATCATTTGAACGCGAGTTGCACCTAAGTTTCCGAGTATAAAAAAAAAAACGCAGGCATTGGTAAGCGCTCACCCTGAGACGACACTCTGCAGAGTTTGTTCAATTTCTCCTGTTTCCTGTATCATTCAGATATTCATTGCTTTATAAACAGTCTTTTTAAAGACTCCCTCCTTCCTTAGTAATACCTTACTGCGCTTGCAGTAGGTCTATTCGTAGCCTATTCTAAGGAGTAATTTGCTCCACAGTCTTTTGAAAAAGCTCGTAGCCCCGAGAGCTAGCCTAGCTAGCTACCTTCTTCCAACTGCAGCTAGCCATTTTCTCCTTAACACCTACCTTTACATTTTTGTATCATCCACCGTGTTGCAACAAATAAAACACCAGCACTTGAATACTATTTTGTGCTGTCCCTGTCTACATTGTGTACAGTTAGTTTAGTTAGGAATCATTGCCTAGCACAGCCTTATCCTTATCCATTATTCGTGTCGTTCACAACCACACATACAAGAACACGACGTTGAAATTAGAACTTTATTAACTTCACACACACTGTATCAGCAAACAAACACAACTATGGACACGTTTCTGATTCGTAAAAATCAGAAAGAGATGCCTGTGGACTTCTTTAAACATGAACGTGATGGCCTCCAGCAACAACGAACCACCATCTCCAAGCAGTGTCTGGAGGCATCTTATGTAGTTGCTCATAGAATTGCTAAGCTTGGCCAACCCCATACAATTGCCGAAACACTGATTTTGCCGGCCGCGCAAGACGTGTAGAATAGGAGCTAAACTCAGCGCAATACTTATGTCAAATGACATTGTATCACGCCGAATATAAGAAATCAGTTTGGGTCCTATTTCAAAGAGGACTACCGTTCATTCGCCTAAGTTCGGGATCCATTTCTCTGCTCAGCAGACGAGCTGTCAATAGACATGAAAGAGCAGCTGAAGAGTGACAGTAGACTTAAGCATCTCCCCTATTTCGTCATTCTGGATAGCAATGATCAGCTTTGCGACATAGCCTTAAAAATGCTCCTCCTTTTTGCGTCGACATTTTGGGCCAGGCAGGCTTTTCAAGACTGACTGCGCTCAAAACTAAATTGCGCAACCGCGCACAGATCGAGGATGACCTGAGGATATGTTTGTCAAACATTGCCCCAAGATTTGAGAACCTTTGCAGTGCAAAGCAGGCTCATGTCTCACATTGAGAGACCTGTAGGATTTTTTTTGTAAAGATCACAAGAGGCCCATAATAATAACAGTATCCAAATGATAGCAATAATAACTCATTATTATTATGATAATAATACAATAATAATAATTGGTCGATAATCATTAATTATAATAATAATAACATAATGATGGTGATAATAATGAAAAGCCTACTAATAGGCCTACTATTACTGATAATAATAATAACAATAATAATAATAATAATAATAATAATAATAAATAGTTATAATAATTGTCTGTATGGGCCTAACAATAGCCTAACCTTGACATGTCAGGCCTATCAATAACAATATGCAATCTATCTATCTATCTATCTATCTATCTATCTATCTATCTATCTATCTATCTATCTATATATGGTGGTGTAGTTGAGGGTGGTGGCCGCGGGCCGCGGGCCACGCGCTGGGGGGGCCCCAACTACCCCTAACCAGCTTTGGGGGGGCCCAGCTTGCAAAAGTTTGAGAACCCCTGCTCTAGAGTGCTACTGAACCCTCTTTAAACAACACTCTAGAGTGCTACTGAACCTTCCTTAATCAATACTCTAGAGTGCTACTGAACCCTCCTTAAACAACACTCTAGAGTGCTACTGAACCTTCCTTAATCAATACTCTAGAGTGCTATTGAACCTTCCTTAAACAACACTCTAGAGTGCTACTGAACCTTCCTTTAACAATACTCTAGATCCTAGAGTGCTACTGAACCTTCCTTAAACAACACTCTAGAGTGCTACTGAACCTTCCTTTATCAATACTCTAGACTCTAGAGTGCTAAGGAACCTTCCTTAAACAATACTCTAGAGTGCTACTGAATACTACATTGTATGTAGTTACTGTGTTGAATATGTCTTAACTGCATGTCATTACAGTACATCTGTCATTGAGTTATTTAGCATGTTTGACCATTCTTATCATGCTAAAATAAATTACAGATACGAGATCTGGTCCTCCAGTGACTTCGGCGCTAACGCTGTCCACTGCAAATAGCGTAATCACATCCAGACCAAAGATGAAAGCAGTCACAGTGAAACACAGTAATGGGCATTTGCTAACCAAATATACTTATATGACATACCTGTAAGCTAGGCGAAAGAGTTGCAAAATATATCAAGAAAGAATCCCTCCTCAGTGTGTTTTCTGTTATAGCTGTAAGGGTAAATAAATTACGTTCAACGTGGTATATGTAATTAATTGGGAGCAAGCAAGAAACGGCCAGCATCTTTATTAAAACAAGGTGTGACATAACTCACAATAAAAATCTTCCCCGGTGCTTTATAAACAGTACATTAATTCTGAAGGTGTAGATCAACTGTGGGTGTTTATGGCTTGGTCCGAGCCAAGTTTTTTTTTTAGAACAAACACTGAACAAACAGCTAGAAGACCGTGAGGAACAATAAGCCAAATTTGACAAAAAGTGTACGAGATTAAAATCGCACACGGCATCTTTAAGAAAGCACAGGCGATATAATGAGCACATTTGCTCCTGTGTAACATTTAAAACTGGGTTTGCTTTTAATTAAATGAATGTGGTGACTAATTGAAATATCCCATGTTCTTTTAGTTGTCTTGGCACTGAAATACACCCCCTGACCCCCCCCCCCCCATTAAAGTTATTAATGTCACAGTATGGAATCAGGCAGTTGTTTGAATTTCCAAGGCTCTGATGAGGCAAAGAAAATTGAAGTGAATAAAAATCTAGTTAATGCAAAATGGTTAAGTTTAACAAGCATGCTAAGTAGGGTTTTTTTTTTAACCTGATTAAATGGGTTGAGCTGTCATACACTCTCTGCTATCAGACAGAGAGAGGGAAAGAGACAACGAAAAAGAGAGAGAGAGAGAGAGATAAAGAGAGATAAAGAGTGAGAGAGAGAGAAAGAGAGAGGGAAAGAGAGAGAGAGAAAGAGACTCTGGCTAGTCAGAGGTCATTTTACAAATCTTACAAAAGCTTATTGGGTCCTTTTCTGTGTATAGTTTACAATTAACTGAGGAATTCAAGTTTAGAATGCCAAGCAAGAGCCGGTCGATTGGCAGTAATTGGTCTAGTGCGGGGCACTAACGACCAGCCAGCTCACTGCATTGTCAGGGGCATTTCACACGCCACAGTTTGCCCAGAGACGCCCGAACGTGGGTTGGCTGGGAACATATAGCAGCATTGATGCATTTATTTTCACCCTTTCTGATTTTTCTCACACACACAGTGCTGTCTGTCAGGCATACACAGCTCATGCCACTGGGGTTTCGGTTGTTTACAGTTCACACTGCTTAAAGATTTCTATACAGTTGACAGCATTATAGAGCTACAGAACTACCCAGGCCTTGTTCTCATAAAGTCAATGGAATATCACCAATCATTTAGGGTCACCAAAGCACCTAGTACCCGAGAATGCTAAAAATGAAGTATATAGTAAGGAGGTCGTCTAAAGTAAACAGCTGTAAAAGAACTTGCTAAGCAGCTTCATTCTTTGTCCTTCATTGAAATGAAAACATCTTAAAGTGGTTTTCATTCGGTCTCGTAATGACTTAATTACACATACATTGAATGCATGACAGCCACAGTTAAGTTAAGTTCTGATACACTTCCAATGATTTATATGGAATGTTGTGCTTGTCATATTTGTGTGGCATGGAAATTAGCTAAATAAACACAGACATTTGTAAATGAATGAGGAACATTTCCTTTATGAGAAGCGTGTCCTGTGGCATTGGCTTATTAATGAAGTTAGAGTGTTGTGCTTAGTGGAGAGACCTATAGCATGGATGGATGGAACAAATTTGATAACTGGTAGCCAAGCAGACAATTTTTCCTGTCAAAGTGTGATAAATATTTGATCACTTGAGTCTGTAAAATCATTCAAATGGGATAATGCAGTGTTATATGCCGTACACAAACCGTGAACACCATTAATCCCACCTCAGCACCTTTAAATGACAGTTTATTTGGACTGCTTTCGTTTTAAATGATGTTACACCGAGTCCAAAAAACAACTCAGGGTAAAAGCCCATTTGTTTTTTGCATAGTGCTGAATCATCTTTCCTCTGGCAGCAATTACACACACTCATGGTAGATATAGAGTCACCTAGCCAAAACATATCTGCCTCAAAGCATTTTATCACATGCGGCACTCTCTCTCTCTCTCTCTTTCTCTCTCACACACACACACACACACACACACACACACACACACACACACACACACACACACAACCCCCCCCCCACACACACACACAGACATTCACATTTTATACATTTTATCACAAGCAAGGTCTATGTGTGATTGACAGGGGATTTTATTTGGCAAAGTATTAGGCCAGGGTCCCGAAAGTTCTTGCAGCGATTTCATGCTGAATCACATCAGGACTCCGCCCAGCCTGGGCTTGCTGCGGGAGAGAGGAGCCAGTTGGGAGGACAGGGGTACACGGGGCAGGAGCACAGTATCTTTTGTTTTGTTTTTCAAAATAAACACACCACCTCGACATAGAAATGTCACTTCACTAGTTCACATTGTGTCAACAATGCGTGGTCTGTGTGCTCGCGGCAAACAAGCATTCTTGGCAGCAGATCTCACCGGGGTTCTGAAATGCTTCAGAGATTGCAATTTCTTCTTGAGCTCTTATGAGGCGAGATCTGGAACCGAAAAAAGGGAGTTTCCCGATTCCCGATGCAAAGTGCACTTGGTAAAAGTGGGCTATTGCCGGACAGATTTGAACAAGTGTAGACAGTTGGCATCCCAGGACCCTTGACCAAAAGGTGTGGTTGATAACTCATGCCTGCTGTTTGCACCACCTACCCTGTGTTTGTCTGTGTGTTCTGTGCAACCTTTTTGATCCACCCGTAGTCCTGGTGCCAGAGCTGATGTGTCGGACATGACATGACATCACCGTCTCTTCTGTTGCTTAGCCAGTCAAGCAGTAAAGGGCATGAGTGGCCTCAGGTAGAAAGTAGCCCAATCGTACAGGCCAAGGTAAGCCTATTAGCAGTAGAGCTGTTGAAAAGACCTCAAGTAGTTTGGAAATGATTTAGATTCACGTCTTTCTTCTATATCTTTTTATGTTTTTCTATGTAGTTCAAGCAACAGCATGTTATTGTATGGCCCACCACAGCTAAGAAATACTGACCCCTTTTGTTGTGTTCGGTGTTTTGTGTTGTTGTGTTCTGTGGTGGTTATGGGTGTGCTGGCACCCTCGGCAAACTCATTTTCACACTCTGGGTTTGGATTTGGCCAGTTTGACCACCAGAGCCCCTCAGACTCAGCTGCATGACACGAGGAGCATCAGTGAACTGCTGTGTCCAGACAGATGTTCTCTTCAGGTCACATCTGGACATTGGCTGGCCCACTTCGGAACATATGAGGTCTGGTCCAGAAGCCACCTGAGGCTTTGTATTGCCTGTATGCTTCAGGTCAGGGTCATGCTTAAAGGTGACCCTTCCGCCATTTTGAGAGCTTGTACTACTCTTCAAGTAGATTTTCTTGAGGCCTCTCAGTATTTGTCCAAAGTTATCCTTCATATATCTGACCGGTCTCCATTGCCCTGCCACCAAGAATTACACCCATAGCTTGCCACTGCCATCACGAGTGGCGGCTCCACCACAGCGGTGCCAGTAGCCAAATAGCCATTAACATCTGGTTTTCATCAGAACAGACTTTGGAGCAGGTGGAGTCTGGTCCAAAGAGATCAGTTTTAGTCCAATCAGACTAGACATTGGGACCACACAGTTTAAGGACCCTTCTTTTTCCAATGGGCAAACTCCAGATGGGCTTTTATATGCCTTTTACTCAGGAGTGGCTTTCATCTTGATACTAAATAATGGTGCTCATCTGAGATGCTTCTCCTCTGGCATGGTATTCCTGAAACCTGATCAGGTTCTTGGTCAACTCCCCAACTAAGGGGCTAATCAAATAATTGAATAGGTGTCGTGTTCCTGTGTGTTATTGTATAGTTGTGGGCTTGGGGGCAGAGGCCTGTACCTTCCTAAATCATAGTCAGTCCCTTGAGTTTGTGTTTTACAGTTCAATAAGCCTTTCAAACATGTCAACATGTTAATACTGACAGGCCTCCAGTAGACACAGCCAGCTGGTATAGACATAAGAAGCTTTGATTTAAAGCCCCACGGATTTTGTAATGTAAAAGCTGTCATATACGGGAACTGTTGCCCAGCAACTATACATTTGCTGACAGCTTTTTGTGGCTGAGGTTCTGTCAGAATCAAAACATAGTCTCATGCGACCATATAAGTCTAATGTATGGATATTTGAATGCATCATTTATAGATTTTTACCGCTCAGATTTCTCAAAATACCTGCATAATACGTATGTAGCACAGTAACACAGGAATACACTGTATGGTTTAAAACCGTTTTGTTGACTGGAAAACAACCTTTCAGAATTTGTATTTGGTTGGAAAATCACAAGGAATATTCACATGAAACAAAGAGATTGGTCTATGAAGCAATTGTACACAGTTTCCAACACAGAGCTAAGGGGCACGAATTTAACACGCTTGTCATATTTGTTATCTATTCAAGTAAGCAAGTTTGAGAAATTCTCATGGCGGCAAGTGTCAGATACAGCTCAGGCTGTAAATGACATTTTAACTCCCGTCTTTGACAACTAAAAATAACATTATAAATACCATCAATTATTTTAGCAAGCAGAAATATGAAATGTGTTCATGCAAGGGCTTTGAGGAGTCAGTCATATCTAAGAGGCCTCTGCGGTCATACTTGCGAGTGCTCAGATTTAACATCAAAATCCACAGATTAAATAAGGCAAGTCAAAACGGGGGGAGGCGAAAGAGGAACATCAGACCTCTCACGCAGAGCGGGCACCTCTGTTGATTTGCATTGAAATGTAGATCGGTTTGCCAAGAGTCCAGCGGATTTCAAAATTGCTTTGAATTAGCGCCGTTCTCCTGGCAGGAGGCTACTTTTCCGTGGTGATCCGCGTGATCCCACTGGGAGTCCTCAGCCCTCTCAGCAGGCCTAGTTAGCCCTGAAGCCTGGCACAAGTCATCTCGGGCCCGTAATTATGGGGCTTGTGTTATAATTTTCTGCATATGAACAGGAAGATGATGACCTGCTCTTAATTGGTCTCCAAGCATTTGAGAGAGATATCGACAGGACGGAGGGGGTCGGGGGTAATGGAAGCTAGATGAAAGAAAAAAAAAAAAAGGACTCAGAAATTGAGAAATTCAATCAAAAATGCGAGCGAAATGTCTCGTGAACGATCAGTACTGCAAATGGCTTAGAGCTGTTGATGTCAAAAAATTGCTAAACGGATCACAAAGCGAGCATGTGCAGAACCTGGAAGGCTTCCAAGTGGGAGCCAATCAGCAGCCAGTCTGCACAGGCCCCCCAGGTCATTGAACAAGAGATAATTATTCCATCACTAACTAACACAGCCCTCTGGTGCCCCGCAGTCCTTGCCTACACACTGAAAAGGAAGAAAAAAAACATCATCGCACTGACAGAAAAGCATCCCAACCACTCACACTATTGCAAAAATGTTGTGTTATTTAATGACTTAAAAGGGCCACCTGAACTTAATTAAATGTGTCAGTGCACAACGCAACCTGCTGGAAAAGGTCAGGCTCCTCGAAGTCTTTAGCACACGGACTGAGAGCGACAAACATTTTCATTCTGTTTCAGATTTTTCCGCCATTCCATTATGGCCCTAAGCAGATGCTAAATGCCATTATTCAGGACAGGCAGCGTACAGGGACGCGGGGAGAGAGCGAGCCCAAGGAGCAGAGTTATGTGTTCACTGAATTCTAATTAGATACACCTTCTATACACAGGACATGTGGCTTTACTGTATGTTAAAAGGGCTATTTAAGCCATGTTGCATATCAAATCTGTTTTTTTTTTTGTTTTTTGTTTTTTCTTAACTCATCCTATTTGAAAGAATTTAATGAATTCATTCCCAAGGCCTCTCTCTCCTCCGCGGCGCACTCTACTGGGCCGTCTGATTTTATTTATTTTCTGGAATACCACCCATGACAACCTAGATTTTAAATGAATATCTTTCGCCCCAAAATGAGGTGAAATACAATTAAATTATGCCCAGAAAAGGGATCATCTCGGTGCCGTCGCGTGTGACACTCTCATTCTCGTGCTTCATTTCCCCGTGTCCTTGAGGGAGTTCTAATTCTCTTCCTCATCTGAGGGAGGTGCGGTGATAATTGAATGAAAGTGCAGTAGTGACTGTGATCACAGAAGACACATGGGTGGGATCCTGTGGAGAGTTGCACCACGAAAAAGTCATTGTGCAAATGCAGAGGAAAAAACGCAGCCTGGGATAGCAAACGTTTAATCTCATTTAAAGCACTCAGTACCTAGACGCTTCGCTCAATCGCTGAGTGTCTCTGGAAGTACAACGAACGCACCGACCAAAACACAGCTATTGCTAATCATTGAAAATGGCCACTGTTCACTTTACTCTGGCTTATTTTCTGGTGTAAATCCATCAAGGCGTGGCAATGTCTCAGACTTTTATTGGACTGTGTACCCATTGGTTTAAAGGCATCAGAAGGAAAGTTATATGTTAACTTTCAGCCAAACGTCTGCTGCTTTTAAGCTCCCGAATGCATTCTGGAGCACTTCATTGGAACGAGATCTTGCAGGTAATGACTGCATGCCAAACAATGGCTGCGCAACGTCTTTGTAACCTAGAGCCAGTTGCTAGTGGCTCTTTCCTCGAGACCTCTTTAAGATTAATTTGCTAGTTCTCGTCTGGGGTCCCTCCTTAGACCCCAGTTTATCACTTTCCTCTGTAAATTGACTCATGTGTGTCTAAAAAAATCGACCTAAAAGTATTCACTGATATAAAACAGAACATAAAATGAGCTCTTTTAGGTATCATACAGTCCTATTCGTTTATTTTCTTATTTAAGCTTCTTGAAAAGGCAGGTTGAGAGGATTGCTTAAGACAAATCATATTTCAGTTTGAGCCACCATCACATGGTTATGTTGCTATGGTGACTGGAGCATGGCTGAAGAACTATATTACCATTTTAAACAGTACAAGGCAACTGAGAGACTCAGGCAGGTATTGACTACGGTTGTTTTTTATTTCCCATCAATGCTGCGTATACTAGCAATTTAAACTTAAAATAAAATGAAAATACTAACATAGTTGGTAATACTGTCTATTAACCCAGCAACCATGCACAATTCATAACAATGTTCTAGTATAAGCCCTTACAGCTTGAAGTAAGGACTCATAATAAGGCTTCATTTACATCTCGATAATGGCACTGATGACATAGTTTTGCCTTGTGTCAAATGCTGTTTATTCCCCAAACCCACATGTGATATACGTACACATACAAGCTTTTTATACGACAACATCTTGAGACTTATGATGCATTTTGGATACTTTATAAACATTTATGAATGTGTTTATAATGCCTTATTGATGCTGATTGCATAGAAAGTGTCATCAGAGAGGTTTTGGTGTTGCAAAGTGTTTAAAGAAATTCAGGCCATTGAACATTACATTAAATTACTTTCAAATCCTGTATTGTACAGTGTATAATGCTATTTCTGCCATTACATCAAACCATTTATTAAACGTGTTGTTACAACAGCCTGAAACAACAGCCTACACTCAGTACTAACAGTGGTGAGAGGAATTTCTGTCAATCATCATCTGTGGTTAATCATGTGCAAATGATTTATCACCCCTTATAATTAGCGTTTCATCTGATTAATGTCCTACACGTGTCATCGCCCCAACAACATCCTTACTGTGACACTGGGCTTTTAGGCAGGTGGGTCTGGATTTATATTTGAATAGGTTTCAGAGAACTGGAGAGAGAGAGAGAGAGAGAGAGAGAGAGAGAGAGATGGTGTGAGAGTAGGAGAGAGAGATAGAGAGAGACTATCTTGAAGGTTTTTCTAACTTTGCTAAACCGCAATGTTACAGCCATAATCGTTTCAGTTTGCATGTGGTGATGTCCATTTCACTTGAGTGCAGATGGCATCTTAGCAAAAACAAAGTTGTATTATTTAGGGACACACTTAGATTATCCTCCCCAAAAAAAAAAAAAATCTGTAGCATTTAGTTGAAGCACTTCTTCGTGTACTAGTAC
The DNA here is from genome assembly GCF_900700415.2 of Clupea harengus. Classification (NCBI taxonomy): domain Eukaryota; kingdom Metazoa; phylum Chordata; class Actinopteri; order Clupeiformes; family Clupeidae; genus Clupea; species Clupea harengus. Next base: position 24,385,925 of record NC_045164.1, on the reverse strand, counting down.
ATTTTGCAGGCTTGTTGTCGACAGCAGCGTTGGTCACACAGCTGTTCTGGGAGCGTGGTGCTCTTGCCGGAGCTCTCCGACGTGGAGCCCTGGCTGCGGCTCTGAGGCTCTTCTGTGCAGCTGCGTCAGCTCTGGAGAGCGGCGGGCGGGGGCCTACACAACAGGGGCCCCAGCGAAGCGCGCTAAGAGCCTAATCAAAGAGGAAAGCAGAGAGCCATCACTCTTTTATCTCCCTCCCTCTCTTCTCTCTCTCTATTACTCACTCTCCCTCTCTCTCTCTCTCTCTATTACTCTCTCTCTCCCTCTCTTCTCTCTCTCACCCTCTCTTCTCTCTCTCTATTACTCACTCTCCCTCTCTTCTCTTCTCTCTCTCTATAACTCGCTCTCTCTCTTCTCTATTACTCTCTCTCTCTCTCTTCTCTCTCTCTATTACTCACTCTCCCTCTCTTCTCTCTCTCCCTCTCTCTCTCTCTCTCTATCTCTCTCTCTCCTTAGCTAACTTCCTCCCTTCCCCTCTCTGTTGGCGCTCCCCTGCCTCTGCTTCTATTTCTCTCCTCCTTCGAGTGTTTTCTTTTTCCCCCCTTTGTTCTCTTCAGACATTTTCAGCCAGAGTCAGGCGAAGCAAAACAGAGTGTGACGAGAGGTGACGCGCTCCATTTGAGCATGGTCACCCTGAGCTCAAGACGACGTGTGTGTCTACATGTGTCTCCCTCCGTATGGATTTGAGGGAGCCGGAGAGGTGAGAGAGAGAAGGAAGGAGGGAGGGAGGGAGGGAGGGAGGGAGACCGGTGGGACAGAAATGGAGAGAAAGAGAGGGGAGAGGGAGAGGAGAAGAATTAACCTGTGATGAATATATGAGTCATACTAACCTCTAGCTCATAATGGGAATGGACATGACAGTAGTCCTGACACATGCATGTACCCACGCACATTCACACAAACACGCACGCACGCACGCACGCACGCACGCACGCACGCACGCACGCACGCACGCACGCACGCACGCACGCACGCACGCACGCATGTACCCACGCACAATCACACACACACACACACACACACACACACATGTACCCATGCACAATCACAGTCTCTCACACAGTGCACACTAATGTCACTAACAGAGGGCAATGCAGGCACGTATGTGTGTATTTTAGTGGACCCTCTCCTGACCCACAAACACAGACACACACACACACACACACACACACACATATATACACACTAATTACACACACACACACACACACACACACACACACACACATATATACACACTAATTACAGGAATACTATGGCATTAAAGAGACAAATCAAAATAAAATGTATTCAATTATATGACACCAAACTATGACATCAAATTATATTATGTTTACTGCTTGTTTAGATCACTACTCAACTGAGGACCATGAAAGTTAATTTATTTTAGATCCAGTGGGTGCACATCGTGAGGAGAGGCTTTATGGTGATGTTGTGTGTTTTATGACCTGGTATGTTATCACTACCAGTAGGATTTCCACTCAGCAGTTAGAGCAAAGAGATAATACCACTAATGAAATTTCAACATGTTTATTTTTAAAATAGCTATGAAGTTCTGCTTTGAAACGCCCGCCCCAACTGTCACAATGACAGCTAATTTTGCCGCTATGATATCGTTTTAATTTAAATTCTCGGTCACCAGGTACCACCGAGAGACAGGTTTTATTGTTTTCAGATGTGTTCGCTTTTTACCCAGCTGTCAAACGGCATGTTACATTATTTAATTTTTTTATAAACTAAATCATTGATTTGTTGTTCCAAGAGAAAAAAGAGGGTGGGGGTAGTGGAAAGATTCATTTCCTGAATGACAATTAAGCAAAATGAATATCCAGCATAGCAGCCAACATCTGACAACTACATTACAGGGATTGATGTGGAAAGCAGAATTTGAAACGCATCTTACATTTATGAGTTGCTTGAGTGTGTGTGTTTGCGTGTTTGTTTGTGTGTGTGTGTGTGTGTGTATGTGTGTGTGTACATGTGTGTGTGCGTGTGTGATACTAACAGATTCAAGTAGGCCTACAACAAACACTTGCAGTACTTACGACTTGAATCACCCGGGTTGTCATGGGCAACTTGGCAACAGGGAAGTGATTAATACATACAAATTCATTATGGATGCTATTGTCATGAAAATTCATATGGAATGAGCAAGGTGAGGCAGGTCATCTTCTCTCTAAGTGGAGGTTTATTATACATACCACATTTGAGTGTGAGTCTCAGAATTCACAGAACCATCTGAAGATGCGCGAGTGGAGATCTCATTTACTGTGGAGATATTACGCATATGTTTTTGATAAACAATAACAGTGTCAACAAACATGTGTTCTATTTATGCAGTATATAAAGGAACATTATGTGTTATTATACCAATATTATTTAGCTTTTGTATGTTATGTATGTGATGCTTCTCAGTTGGTAGCCATGCACTGTGTGTGTGTGTGAGTGTGTGTGTGTGTGTGTGTGTGTGTGAGTGTTTGTTTGAGACGGGAAAGAATAGAAAAACCCTTTTGATTGCACTCCTCATTCTTCAGTCAATCTGTCCATTCTCGTCTCTTATTTACGTTATTAAACAGGATTATTTGGCCTGCACTGTGTCAATACAACTGATGAAAGCTAACTATGCAAAGTAAGTTGTGTCCATGGCAACCTATGAAGCCAATTTGCCCGTGATTTACAATCAATGAGCCGGGAGGCTATTGTAGAAACACTTCAATAGATATATATGTGTGTTGTCATTTCCCACACAGACAAGATAGAAATAAAGAAAGACTTTTGTTGACTTTGTTTGGAAAGTGAGGAATTAAACACAATTATTCAACATGATGTTCTTCATTGAATTTACCTGAGGATGCAAGGATTCAAAAGGATTCATTCATCCATAAATAATTCTCACTGGCTTTCCCATTGCTGTCACTAATCAGGCTACACAAAGAGGAGCTAGAGGCAGCCATGCAGAAACAAATGTATTCGCACTCATAGTCAGTGTGAAAGGAATACGCTCATTTTGTTCAAATTTCCAAACATTTACTAACAAGCATTGAAAATCGCTACGGTGTCTCTTTGTACTCTCAGCAAGCCACTTGTCCGTGTCACACCTGCCTCCTCCACCATGTTGAGGGCGACTAATAGGACTGGATGCCAGTGGTGCCCCGCCCCAGGTCACCCCTTCCGTCCGCCATGGGAAGGGCCCGTGACTAGACACCCAGATGGCCCACAGTCTGGGCGTAGTTCATAAATAAATAAAATATCGCCTGATGTCTGCATGAATTCTTCAAAGGCATGAGAAAGTGGAAAGGTTGACGAGTTAGCTTCGCTAGGGCTAAATGCCCATGAAGTTACACATCCACGTCGCAATGATTTCTGCCACCTCCTTTTCTTTTCCTGTAAATATATCCTGCTTTTTTGGTTTTCGACGTCTGGCAGGTGCATCTAATCTAATCTCTATACAGTTTGACAGCATAACATTGACCACTCAGTTACTAAATTGACCAATCTTTTAACTCAAATAAAAATGTTACCAAATGGCTATGTAGGCTACGCAACTATGATCAGTGCTACAGTTTCTAAAATAATCAAGTAGCCTATAATTCAGCAGGGCCTTAATACCCAACAAAAAGTGGAACAGAAAAGTAATTTTTTTTTGTATTTTACAGCATAGTACTCACTCAGTTTAGAGCACTAATCAACATGTCATTCTCCCTTTAACCATTCTAAAACACCCTAACATCACTCAATATAGTGACAATCAAAATAGGCCTAAAGTGAGAAGGAGCGCAATTTCTCTTTTGAGAAATTAGATATTCATTTCCTCAAGTCTAAATCTCTACGATAGATCAAATCTATCGTATTTTGTATTTTACAGCATAGTACTCACTCAGTTTAGAGCACTAATCGACGTGTCGTTCTGCCATTTACCATACTAATACAGTAGAACAACACCACTCAGTGTAGTGGTAATTAAAATACGCCTAAAGTGAGAAGGAGAAATGGGACAATTCCATGAGATATTAATTTCCTTAAAGTCATCTCATAATCAAGTCTATCGTATTGGCCTATATAGGTTCTGTATGAAACTTGATTGCATATTTATAATGCAACCTAATTAATACAGGGTTGAGCCGAGGTAGACAATACATTTCCTTCGCTGTAATTTACTTTTGTCACCGTCACGTAGGCTCTCCCTCCTGTCTGAGTCCTGCTCGCTGGTCACCTGGTTTGCGTTGCTCTTGGATGTACAAAAAGGGAATTCATCAAGGCAGACGCAGAAACAAGTCATCTGATAGTTTCCAAAGTTTCCTAACATTATTATGGTTTATTGGCCACTTGGGATTATTCACTTCACTCCAGACATGAAATATTACCTGTGTTTCATTGACGTCTATGACTCAATTATTATTATATTATCGCAAGTCACTCCATTTAAAGAACAGTTGTTGTGCGATCAAAGCTTTTCTCTCGTTCTTCTGTTGGAGTGTGGCTAAGGCTGTTTTGCCATGAAACAATGAGTAAAATGCTCTGAAGAGAACCTTGATGTTTCTGTTTTTTGATAAGCACGTATACAGCGGTTCTTTTCTCCAACATGGCATTTTTCATTTAAAGAAACTAGGCTATCCATCCCTGCTACTAGCATTTCCACTATATTCTACATAATTAATTTCCCTTTTATCTCATATTTCTTGCTTTCATTCATTAGGCCCATAGGCCTCTATGTTAAATGAATTGACCATGGCAATGATTACACTTTGGTGATTTGAACTGTGATGGGCTACATATTTAATCATTTCAATGACAATTTCATAGTTTAAATATTTATAACATAGCACTGATATCTGTTGGACTTAAACCAAACAAATGATAAGTGGTTTGTCATCACTGCACATGTCAGAATTCCTGTTGATATGATTGGCTCCAAAGACATGAATCCAAAAGCACACCCACAAATTACTATGCAGTTTCACCTGTCCCATATAAGTTTCCTGCTACTATAGGGTACTCTAAGTGCAAATAACAATTCTCATCGACTCCTCTTTTTGATGTTGCGCCATTTGTTTCCTATCACTACATCACACACAAAGCTCATAGCTCTTTGCCCTATGCCATTATGTCATCTAAAAAGTGTTGCATCTATAGCTAGTGCTTACATAATACTTATAATATTTGACCAACCGCTGGCAGAAAAAAAAAAGAATGCATATCTGTTAACTCATCACTCCACGACGGCAAGGGCCAATGTGTCTGTAAAGGGAGAAACTATCAGAACATGAGGCGAGGATATGAGAATTACTGAGTCAAAATACAATGAGGAATGAAATCCTGACAAGGAAGACTTGACAAAGCGTACAGAGAAGACAGAACAAAATGGCTGCAATGTCAGTCTTGCTGAGAGTTCAGTAGAGCTAAACAGAAATAGCACTTGCTCTCCACGCTGTTGTGTGGCTGACTACAGAACAGCACGTGACCTGTGTGGGAATGACAAACAAAACTAGCTAAAAGCATATTTCTGTTAAAGGTACAATGATGTATTGTCCTCATGCAAGAATGTTACTCTAAAGCTACAGTATGAAGCTGAAAGCAGCCTTCACCAGGTTTGGCATCCCCATATGAGGTGGTGAAAACGGGCCAAAAGCTTGCCTGCACTAGCCCTTACATCCAGCCTTCACCACCCACAAGGTGACAGCCATGCTGAGAGGGCTGGGCAGACAGCCAAGAGGATCCAGCAGCCGGAAGAGCACCTCTCTGCTCTCATGTGCTACAGGTCTACCCCCGGATACCACCACTGGGAAACCAGGACCGCACAGGGAAAGACCTTTCAAGCAACAAGTCCAAAAAGGCAGCATCCGATGTAGCAGTAGAAGTGTGACCTGAGATGTGATTTCACTTATTGTGTAAAGTTCAAAGTGCTACATTTATTATTTCCATCTTTGTCAGGGGAAGTTTGAGCGTGGCGTCTTAGCAATGCTTGTTTTCAGTCAGTAGAAACCCTTCTGTTCCAGTGTTGTCTTTGACAGGTGGCACGTCAGACAATTGCAAAGTAGTGTGAAGTAACTGCAGTAGTTTCAGCTTGATGGAATCTCTGTAAGCACGCTTAAGTTGAAGAAGGGACCGGAGAGTTGAAGTCAGGTTTCTGGAGTTTATTTTCGCCGTGGAGACCCCCTCTCAGCTTGGTGCTCAGAGCAAGGCCTACCTGATAGCAGAATGTGTAGGCATTTATACGTTTCAGTCAGGTAGAATACAATAGCAGAGGGGATGACCACACCCTTTAGGTGAGCGGAAGGGGGAGACAGTGGGGTGAGGGGGTCACCTATGGGGGGAGGGGGTGATACCATGAACACAAAGGGTCTTAGCAGGAAGGAGCCTATCTGGGGGGGAAGCCACTTGTACAGTACACATCCAAAATGAGTTGCAGATACAACATATGGAGTTAATGTCTTACAACAACAGAATAGCAATATTTCCAGTTCCATCAAGCTGTAGTTGGGAATGGCTGACAGCCAGCACATGTTTCTTTTTCTTCGTATGCATACACTTACAAAGCACAAGGTGCCCTAAAGTGACCACCTCAGTATGAGACAGACAGAACCCGCACGTTTTTTTTTTAATTTCCTTTTTCTTTTTTTCTTTCTCTTTTCTTGCCAGGCCTGGGGTCATTTTCTATCAATTCCTTTCAGTTGTCTGTTATCGGGTGGAAAGGGGTTTCAGCTCTCTCCACTTCACAGGAGTAAATGCACCATTACACCATCAAAGAGTGACACCACTTTTGAAGAACTAGACACCACGTGACAAGAGCTGCGGCCCGGTGGTTTAAATAAACTGCATTTATCACCCAGGCCCTCTACTTAATTGTCCTTTCACATTGTCTCAGCTCAAGAGATCTCTATTAGTCCCTTGAGGCCAAGGAAATGAAATGA
>NC_045164.1:24343975-24376475 GCF_900700415.2 Clupea harengus | reverse complement strand
GTTTATGATCTATATGAGATTCAGTAGTAATTTCTCCTGGGAAACACGTAATTGCCATTAAAGTAGGCTCAGGACCGTGCAAAACATTACTCTGAATCTAAATAAATATCTGAAACAACTGGATGGTGCCAAGATGAAAATTGAAGATACAAGTATGACAATTGCAAAGTATGGCCAAACAACATTACGCATTATTTGGGATCAATTGAGAACAATGTTTGTTGGTTTTCCAAGGTTTTCCTCCTTATGAAGCTTATTCTGCTAGCGAACTTCCCTCAAAACAGAATGCCTGTTTCACTGCAGGTCCAGCCTTACCTTGATTTAGCGAGCTTGTCTGAAACTGTCATGAATCGGAAACGCCATAGTGGCCAGTGAAACGCAGTAGTTAAAGAGGAAAGACTTTGTACAGTCCTCTTCTTATAACAACCGAGGGCGAAGACGCTCATCCATAAGGTCACTAGCTAACTGGGCCAAGTGCTGTCATAATGACCATGTCTGCTCTCCCCTGTTGTTTCCCTCCTTTCGCGTGTCACTTCCTAGCACAGGATGAAAACGAAATAATAGACGTGCAGGCAACGGTTTGGTAGTGCCTAGGAGAATCTGATGGCCTACTAGAGTCTGAGATCTGAGGGATGTCAGGCCCTCTTTGTGCGATTAAGTTGGAGCTGTCAAAACATTGCCGAGTAGACAGGTTAGTCCGAAGAAAATTCCACAACATCATTTATCGTTTGAACAAAATTCCATTGATGAATATATGATTCAGGCATGAGGATGGAAAGGGCAGGGAGAAAAATAACAGGTGAAGAGAGCAGGTAGCGTTAGGTGTAAACATTTGGTTCAGTTGTAAAAGGTTAGCTCAATTATTCCAAAACAATAGTAAAGTGAATTCAATTGTGAAGTTGTTAAATAATGGTTGGTTAATGATTTCAGTCAGTGGTAAAAATGAATGGACTACGAAATGATAGAGTTGGCAGCATGTGCTATAAATGATCATTTTAGTGTTTGACCATTGTGTGTGAAGTCTTGCTAGTAAAGCAGCCTACAATTGGAGCTTCATAGGCTAATAAATACCCTCCCTCCAACAACAGATGAAGCAATGAGTAGCACATTATTTTTGGTAGGTTATGGGGGTGGTGGCAATATTGATGTTGCACACCCCTCAATAAATGTGTAATTGCACCCCTGGCAATTCAGTTTTTCTACATATGCATAGGGGAAAATCCAGAAACAATGGAAGCAGTATTCTGAGCACCAGTTTTGCTCATTTGTACCATTTTAAAAGCAGTCTTTACTTTTAGTCGTCTATTTATGTCGTGCCATCTCTTTTTCACTTCATCCAAGTAGCTGCCTGCGACACTATTGATTTTGTTATAGTCCTAGCATGTTTTAGTGGTGTAGAATTACCGCCCTTTATTATCTCTCTGCTTGATGAGACATTGTTACCGTGTTCATCTATTTCCTGATAGTTAAACTTGTGTTTCCTTTTCTGTCCATCAGTGGTTCCATGATTCCGTTCAATTACGCTTTCACAGGGATTTTCAAAAAAATGCTTAACATGGAAAATCTTAATGTGGCTTGATGTTCCAGAACAGCGATCAATGTACACCAAATGTGTCTCACATCTCACATTTCATAAATACTGTCTCTTCCACTATCCAAGGAATATGGTAGTTTGGCTTTCCTCTCTATTGCCACCTATTATAGGCAAAGGAAAAAGCTTGAAGAAGAAAAGGCAAGATAGTTACCCCAAGATAGTTTCATTGGATTGAAGTCTTGCTTTTTTGATAGCACATAGTGTTTATGATATGTGAGATGTCAGACAAACAGACACATTTGGTGATCATTGATCTCTGTTTTACAGCATAAAGCCACATTGAACCTTTTTCCGTTAAGCGATTTAGAATGTCCCCGCTTCCATTGAAATGCGCCCGCGATTTAATTTCTCCTTGCAGTCACGGACGCCACAAATTACCGATAGAGGGTCACATGCATTGATTACGCGATCGGCAGCAGGTTTTTCACATTCAACGTAGAATGAAAAGACACAGCGAGTGCTCTTCTGTAGACTGGCCAAGTCGTTGTTTACGCCGCGCTCTCCAACATACATACATCTGCCCCACGGTCTGTCTTCACCCAAGAAAGCACAAATGGATTACCAAAGCACTCATATGAGGCAATGGAGGCCTTTTTCTGCACTGCAGATTTCCAATATATTTTGTTGTTTTTGCGCTGGTGAAACCTGTTCTTTTCAGCATATCCCTTTGTCAGCAGGCACAGCATGTGGTCAGATTGCATCAGGAGCTATTTGGGACGCGTCAGCCAAGCTTCATATTGCCATCTTGCTTTTCTGTTAAACAGACGTGCAGAGTGTATGGCATCGGTAGATAAAGCGTGTGCCAGGTCTCTCTATGTGCCTTGAGCGTGTGTGAAGGTATGCTGTTGCTCTCTGTGTCCCTCCCACAGGGTAATGACTTCTTTCTTATCGCGATTACCTTGGCTGCACAGGGAAACGGTTCTATCTTACTGGACTATGACTTGAGATTTCAGATGCTGAAAGATAAACTGTTGAAGTCGTACACGCAATTTTCACCGGCACTACTATAAATGCACGGATATTCTTGTTTAAGTCATTTTTTAGCAGTGACATATTAAGCGAGGTTTAGTTTCGGGGAGATCAAGAGATACCGTCAGACATACCTGCTGTCAAGTAGAGGAACACTGGAAGACGGACTCCTCCATCATGTTCCGTACCTGAAAGCTAAAAGATACTTTAAGAGGGGTGATGTCTTTTTATCTATGTCCTCAAAACACCTCTGTGTGCCGCCTTAAAAGTGGTGGACAGCTTTGACTCCCCAAAAAATTATGTGGTTGAGCCTGAGCTATAATGAAAAAGTGTCACTGCCCATATTTCCAACTGCCAACATATAAACACCCTTGTCCTTGGTAGTGATCATGTTCCTTACGGCTTCTCAGGTACCCACCGTGGGTGAATTCTGCTAGCCTGCATTACGATATACTTAATGAAATGCCGCACTAAATTTAATATTACATTAAGGGTAGATAGCATTGCAGTATCATTTCCCTCAGTCATAAATGGGGCATACAAGGGTATTTAAAGGGTTTAAGTTTTATGTGGCACTACAGCCCTGTGTTATCATCTGCATGCATTGTGCGCTATTCATAAAAGCACACCATCCTGTGAACAGGAACACATGCTCTGGTGTCGTTAAGGTTCCTCCATATTAACCTCTGTGTTCACTAGACTTTTACTTCCTCTGTGCTGTCGAACACCATCGGCCACATTTGCAAGGTATCAATTCTGAAATGTATGATTTATGTATGGAAAACAATGATTTATGCTGTGCATAAGAACAGACAGACTAGCAAAGTTTTAAACATTAGGTAACAGTAGCAAACCAATATTGTATAATATTAATGGTTTTACTTGCTTAAGAGAAGACATCATTACCATTTGACTAGATGTCTGCTTGTTTTAGTGTACTTGAACCAAACCGCCATGCATACTGTCTGCTAATAGCACAATGGCCTCTTTGCAGAATTTTGTGAATTAGATTACATTTCTTTGTTCATTTTGAGACTATGTTCAAATGTAAGATGGCAGAACACTGTGGCAGAAAGGCAAAACAACATCTTGAATAAACCATAAGAACTGACATGCATGCAGAAACATACACTAGAAACATTATCAGTCTTAGAGCAGGACAGTGGTGCAATATACCTTTCTGTTTTGTTTTCCCATCACACTGGCACCCAAGCAGGTCTACAGTAAGCGTGGGTCTTAAATATGTATCACCTCCTTAGCAGGTCAATTTTCACTGGCTCTCACGGGACAAGGTTGGCAGTAGCACAGCAGTGCTGAGACAGTGTTTCAGCGATCACCAGTGTATCATCCTCATGAATGAGCTGCTACCACTACGCCATGACTAAGAAGAATTTTATGAATGTGATATTTTATGGCTACTTTGCTTGGCTGGCACCCAGAACAGACAAATCCACGATCATACGCTGCACTTTTTATAAGTCCTCGGGGGCTCCTTGATTAATGGCTGTGGTGAGATACGATCCTCCATTTTGAGCTCAGATTGCTACTTATCTTTAGGCACATTTAAGAAGCACATTGTTACTTAAAGCCAGTAATCAAAATGCATTATAAACACATTCATAAAGTGTTATGAAGTATTCATAATGCCTCATAATGATTGACATAAGTCATAGTATATAACTACTTATACATAGTAGTGACTGCACTCATAAAGTGTTATGATGGTCCTTACAGCTTGAAGTATCAGAATGCATAATACATTTTCTTTTACTTCTTTTTTTTTACACTGATGACATCTTTGGCTTGTGTCAAATGCAGTTTATTCACCAAATGCTCTTAATGGAGCCATGTGTGACCCCATACAAGCATAAGCAATAGTTGTGTAGGACTTGTACATCATAACACTTTATGAGTGCAAGCATGCCTAGTTATAAGTAGTTAGACTTATGTCAGACACTATGATGCACTATGAATACTTTATAAACATTTATAATAGGGGTTTATAATGCGGTATGGATACTGAGTTTACGTTTAGTTATACCCAGATTGTCTTTCCGAGATTTGACACCAGTGTTTCTTTTGCTTTTGTTTGTTTGTTTTGTCCTTGTATCTTTTTCCCACTTTGCATTGTAGGCCTTTCTTGCGCGCTTTCAGTTCTACTCCTGCCACGCTTGTAAAGTACACTTATGAGGGTGGCCTTTAGCCATAAACCCTTATGAGAGTGACCTCTAACCATAAACCCTTATGCGAGTGCCCTTTAACCGTAACCCTTGCCAACTAAAGTGTTAGCTTTTGCTCTGCATTTTTTAAAGTGCCGTCTCTGTAACCTGGCAGTCTTCCTGACTTTGACCTTTGACCTTTAACCTGAATCAAAGAGGCTGAATGCGCAGAGCCACGCACCATCATCGGCCCTCTAGCAGGTCTCGCAGACTTTCACCTCAGCAGCCAGTGTGACATACCTCAAATCAGAAAGAGATATGAGAGCAGGAGGCTAGTTCCGTGTCCATTTAGGCTATGCGACTGTCCAGGATGTCGTTCCTTTTTTTTTTTGCATTTTTGAAATTGAGACAATTAGGACTTTGAAATGTTAGCTAAATGAAACGGGCAACTGTGCCACCAGGGAGATTGCAGGAATAACTTAACAAAATGATTGCTGGGTATCTTAATTAATTCGGCAGCTCTGGGCAGTCTGGCCCCGCCATCACATTCAAATCTGTTCCCTCGTAACCTCCGCAGTGTTCCCAACTTTTTATTGGACTTTTATAGAGTTTCCTGAAATCCCTAATCTCATATGAATGTTCTCTTTTTATCATTTAGTGCGCTGCAGTGACAGCAGCCTCTGACATCTCCATCTAACTTCCTTCTCACTCACACTCCAAATGATCCCTGTAACATTGAGTTACCCTATACACCTCCATCTCATATCATCTCATCTCACCTCATCTCTACTTTCACGACTTCATAGAATACTACGCTGATAAAACTAAGCATATCCTAAAATAAACTCCAGTGCGTGTCCATTTTCAGTCAGTTAGACATTATTTTTTTTTATCACAGTGTGGGCCGTTCACAGTTCTGTAACTGTGTTAAGGATCGACCCATATATCACCAGGTCATAAGCCATGGCAGCGTGTGTGCTCCTTCCATTTCCCCCTCTCTCCATCCATCACTGCCACCCCTCCACCCCTCCACCCACATCCCTCCCATGGAGCCAAAGGTAACGTTGGGTGGGGGTGACGTGGGTAATTAAGTGTGTCCGATTGTGTTTTTTTCGGAAGGGAACATTTACTACAATGCAAACACCTGACACCGTGATTAGAAGCCCCCAAAAGGGGAAGAAAGCCAGGCTCCATTAAACTTCACCTACAGTACCAGTCAAAAGTTTGGACACACCTTTAATTTTTTTGAGAAGTGTTTTCTTTACTTTTATTATTTTCTACATTGTAGATTAATACTGAAGACATTTTAACTACGAAAGAACATATATGGAATGATGTACTAAACAAAAAAAGTGTTATCTAGCATGTAGAAAATAATAAAAGTAAAGAAAACACAAAGGTGTGTCCAAACTTTTGACTGGTACTGTACATGCTGATTTGCGTTCCACTCCTTGATCACTCTGAGCTCTCTGACTTGGTTTTGGGGAGACTGTGTGGTGAGGTTGTGTTCGAAATGTTGTGTGATTTGGGGTTCACAAACTAACTCTGATACCACCACTAGTCAGAAAGCTCATGGAGGAAATGATGTCATTTTTCCACCAGGCACTTCTCCACATCATGCATTAGGCAGAGGTGTTAGGAGATAGCTGAGAGGAACATTAATTAGAGTGGCGTAGCCTTGTTTCTTTTTTTCTTGCTTAGGTGAGTATTTATTTATGAAATGTATTGCTACAGTTAACGACTAGGAATTGCATTAACACTCATTCATTACAAAATGTAATTTCCCAACCTGTGTTTGCATAATATGTGGCACTAGCTTTTGTTTCCTTCATTTGTATGTGCTCTGACGCATTCACTAGCTTCCACGAGCTTCTGAGGGCACATTCAAGGGCACAACATGTAGCACCCAATACAGTCTAAGGGTCTGCAGTCATTAGCAAAGCATACTTTGAGCGTCATGGCAAAAATGGATGCCCTTGGGATGACCTACACATGGAGGGCCATCCCATTGACATCCAGACAGACCCCTCAGTTAGTCAAGGCAAGGACACTGAATGAGCATTACCTCACTTACACGTCCATTTCCATCAGGGTTGACCTAAAAAAAAAAGGTGATTAACAAAAACGCTATTAACTAATCGAGATTAGCATCGCTAATGTGTTAAATGACTTGAAATACTGTGTGGCACAATGCAGTAAGCATCTACTACAGTATATTGTTTCATGATGTTGCCTCATATTGTACATTAAGGTTGAAAAAAAATATAAGATGATAACTAATTCATTTAAAGTAACACTATGCAACAATTTGACACTTTTTGAGGTATGGTTTTATAGGCAACTAGTTTTGATACCATCCTCAAATACATTTTGATAGCATATGGTCATGTGAAGGAAAGATACACAACTATGACTTTCCCACTATCCATCCAGGATATGCCCTATGTAGCATTGTGTTCCAGGCTGGAACACCTTGCGAAAATGGAAGAAAAGCTTTCACAGCATGACATTGTCAGCTGTACTGCCAAAAGACACCAGCTATTGTGTTGGCAAGCTTCTATCAGTGTCAGCTGGGTTGTTGGTGGTGTTTGCAAGGTTTTTGCATGCCTTTTAGGTAGTTAGCTTGCTTTCTTTGGAACAGAACTCCTTATTGCTGCTTTAACAATAAAAATAACCAAAATTATGTTCCCTGTTATGAGCTGACCCATCGTTGCTATGATACGGATGACTCCAAAACCTGTATTCTGGGTCAGTTGAATGATAGTCGTGTGCGTTCTGAACACGACCAGATTTCTGTGTCTATTTAGGCCATGTACTGTACAGAAGTGTAGTGCATAAATAGCCGTCCGCGTCACTGACAACACTGTCCACTGTCCACAGGGAGGTTTAAGTGGACAGTGAGCGATAGGGCATCTGCCACGGGGAGCCGATCTCCTCGTCCGTCCAGGCTTATCGGCCCCTCTCTGGGCTTGGGGTATCCACCCTGACTGACCCTGAACCTCCGGGGGTGGTTATGTAATTCTTCAATCCCATCAGTCCCCATTTTGCCCCCGTCCTCCAATAACACAGTGACAAATGGAAGCTGCCAGCGTGCCATCGATCACTGTCCTCCATCTCACCCTTCTTTCTGTGCTCTGCACTCTGCCACTCTCTCTCTGTCCCCCCCATCTCTCTCTCTCTCTCTTTTTCTCTCTCTCTCTCTCTCTCTCTCTCTCTCTCTCTCTCTCTCTCTCTCACACCCTCTGCCTCATTCTATCTGTTCTTACATTCTCATTTTCCTTTTCTCCTTTGTCTTATGCCCCGTATCCCGTATCTTTTTTTAGTCACCTTGCCCTGTCTCTTTAGTCACCTTGCCCTGTCTCTTTGGCTCACCTTGTGGTGCAAGCTGTCTCTTCAAAAGCGTGTCTCGTCTATGCATGTCATTGCACATGTTTGGTAGCAATGCTTGTTCTGTGTTGGGAACGGCCTTTGCCTCTAAACAACTATAACCAAGCAGTATTATCAAATTAGCCAAATCAGTTTGCATTGTTTGTTTCTGCGAAACAGAGACATGTTGTGAGCTGGCGGTGTTCGTAACCTCTTGACACCGTGCCATCATCTCGGTGTCTATTTATCGCGCTACACTGAAAGCTCTTAGCAGGTTTCTTCTGTTAACGAGGAGCATCTAAACAAGCATCAAATCCCAACTGCCAGACTGCGTGTTTACACTGTACTCTCTCTAAGTGCTATATAGCCCCAGTAGACATCTGACACACTAGCGTTAAACATCACGTTAAATATACAGCAGTCCGTGGCATAATCTCACACAATACTATATATTACTAATTTATACTAATATTTATTGTCTGTTTAACTGCTCAATGAAGATGCATTCTAATACATTATTACTGTGCAGGATTAAATATATTCCATACCCTGCACACACTCAATTTCGTATTTACAAGACCTTATAGTAGATAAACAAACTTGATCAGTTGCTAATTATTAACAATAATGATTAAGTATTAATGATAAATGCATATACATTTAGCAAAAGCTTACAAAGTTCTCCAAGCAGCATGTTGACTTTTCAGAATTTTAAAAGAATTAGAAGAATCCACTGGATGATATGAGGTGCGTTTTTTTGTACAGCACTGGAAAGTGAAAATGTAATCATGAAAAATGACTGGATGTGTAAATTTTCTATTAAAGCAAGAAAAAGGTTGCAGCTGGCAGACTCGTCAGGTGATGGATTATTATTGCTTATGTTAATCTCGAGTTTCTGCAGGAGTTAAAGAGCCTTTCATAAATAAATTGTCCTTTCAAAAATCATTTCTGTGAATTAAAACTACACCGGGATGTATAAGCCTAAGGGTTTTGGGAAGGAGGGGCATTGGTCTCACTGAAATATGACTTAGGGGAGTAGTAGCGAGTAAATGGCACATTAAATTACTTTTAACGGGCCTCTACGACAATCAGTCTTACTTTGCTGATCAGTGGTATGACACTTGTTTTTGTGTGTGAAGGGCAGGCGAAAGAGATGGAAGGTCACGGCGAGAAAAGAGCAGGGTAGTGCCGGCTAATGGGGGGGGGGGTAATCTGCTGTGGCACGCCACGTTCACCGCTGAGTCACCGCCTCACTGTTGTGTTTTTGGGTCATAAGACAAAAGCTCTTGTCCTCCAAAGGGGGAAAAATGAGTCTTAGAGCGGTGGCAGTAGCTCTGTGAGTAAACACAAGACTGTCAACAGTAATCTGTGCCGTTTCGCTTTAGATTACTGTTGTAGCTATTACACTTCAGCTGACTGTTTCTCCGACTAAATGACTTACCCTAGAGCGGTATAGTATAGGTTCAGTTCTCAATGTGTTTAGTGCTGTTTCCAATTTGGTAACTTCTCCGGTCTTGGTTTTTTTCCTATCTAGTTCGGTAACACATAAAGCTACCTCATGTCAATTTCATTTGCACTTCTCATGTCTCAGTGTGGCATGACCCATAAAAGGTATTCGCATAGTGACACAAAGGGATAAAATGTGATGGATGCCTGTGATTTTTTAGACATCCTTTAGTGTTATTGGAGTCGTAAAACCTCTGGGACATGCCTTCATCCTTTTTTAGGTCACCGTGGGAAACAGCGGGACAAGTGCGGAAAAGACAGCCTGTAATCAGATGCATCTGGTTTATGTGTGGTGACCCGACCATAAGGTGTCAAGTGCACAGTAAAGCGTCTGGTAGTTTACTGAGTAATCAAGAAGCTTCATGATTTATACACTTCCTGCAACATGGAGGACTCAGGAGATGAGCTGAGTCTGTTTCTGACCCTCGCACTGCTTCTGTGCTAATCAAGCCATCCACCTCAAGGCTTCATATCGCAAAACATGACAGAAGAAGAAGCGGAGGTATCTGTTAATAGACCTGAAACACAAACTACTGGCAATGTTCCTGTACTGGCCTTTTTTATATTATGAGAAGATGATCTTACTATTGTTGAAGGTGACCTTGATCTTGAGGCAGGATGTATAGCTGGAGGGCCCCACTCCAGTTTAGCAATCTTTGATGAGATGTTTTGTGATAGGCTATCTTGGACTGGGTCTGATCTGATTATGTTATGGTCGTAACAGCCAAGTTGTGTGACATTTTACAGAACCATATAAAAAAGTGTTTAAAACGTTCTGGATGGCTGAAATAGGGCAGGTTAGGTGTAGTCCTCAAATGGAATTGGCAAAGATGTGTTCGAACCTTGCCTGTATGCTCCACACAAAACCTCTGCTTGAAGTGATATTGCTCACATGAGTATATCACTCATATCTTCTAACAAAATATTGACTCTTACATCAATTTTTGTGTGTTTTTGTTTGACAGTGCCTAAATATATAAGTCTTCAGTTCGGTTGCAAGCTTCGCATGCCAAACCACTTTTAATTGTATACAGGCGATGGAAGACTGCCAGATACATGTCTAGCCATGTGCTTTCCAATTAAACCCTAACAGTTGCTTTAAAAAAAAACATGTATCCTTTTGGCAGACACATATTTCAAGGTGGCTTGCATTGCCCTTTCCATTCCAGGACCATGGACAGCAGCCAGACTATGTTCCACTGTGTACCACCATGATAAACATGCAGCAAGAATACACCAGCTGTTGCCTTCCATTAATTTATTTGATTTTGTCATGGCCTAGACTTCCTCACAGATTACTGTATATTGACAGTTGTTGTTTCCACAAGTCATATGGGGTCTTACTCAAACACGGAACATGGAAAACTGGGTTAATCCAGGCAGAATCTGTGGTGTGGGAATTAAAGCTTTAAAATGACTATGACCTTAATTGGCTTGTCAGTAACACATTGCTGTTGTATTATTGGCCACCATGTTTACCATTCGTTCCAACAGGAGTGGGTCTCTAAATGTGGTGATACTTATCTAATATCCTTTTCTGAACATTGAATTGGAAGCCTTTTTGATGGAAAACATACATTCACAGGTCCTGAAATTGACAATAATTATCATGGCAATGAGTTACATTTTTAACTACTTCTAACTGTGGTATTCTGACTGACATGCCATTTAAAGGGGAAAATAATCGATTATATCAACACACACACACACACACGCGCACACACATACGCACACACACGCGCACACACACACACACACACACACACACACACACACACACACACACATATAAAGGGACCTTGTCTGGAAAATGTGCATGCAAAATGCAGGCTTAAATGAATCTCAGACTGAGCACAGTGGTCTCAATACAAAAGCACTAGGTTTTATGAAGCATTGTGCTTTGTATTAGATGTTATGCAAAGATGATATGCAAATACCAAGAGGATGTGAGTGACCTTAAATAGTCTAACTAATAGTTACTAAATGTCTGAATGTGTCTTAAGGACATTCCAAGCCTTTTACTGTGTTGCAAATATTACATCTTTCAAATATAGTAATTATATTGAGCAAGGCCAAGGTCGGATCTGGCCTTGAACACCGCTTGCACTTTAAAAAAAAATATTTCTCTTTCTAGTCCTTCGGCTATTCCTCCTGCAAATAAATTAGTTGAACAAATGAATTAAATATTTATGGATTTCTTGTTGTTTTTTATTTGTCTGTTTTGTTCTCTTTGGTGTGCTCTCTGCCAGGGTCTGTGCGTTATCTTTCCTGGTTCTTTAGTTCTTTGCTGTCAGCGCTTCATTACATCTCATCCATTTCCCATCACTTCGCCTTCAGAGCTCCGCATCACGTCCATGTTGCAGAATAGTTCAACTCTCTGCGCTCAGGCGTGTTGTGCCTTGAGCCAATCCTGAGTTGTTTGCCAGTCTAAATGTGTTTTGATTTTTTTAATATCTTGCCAGCCGAATTTTTCTGGCTGAATCTCTCACCCAGGGCCAGAACTAGATGGGGGCTGTCCTAGTCCTCGGGCCCCTGGGCAGCACTAGGTCATGCATCCACCTCCCAGTCCTCTCCACTTCCTCTGGCCCTCGGGCCCCTGGGCAGCACTAGGTCATGCGTCCACCTCCCAGTCCTCTCCTCTTCCTCTGGCCCCTCAGGCAGCCTACAGGCACTCATGGAGGCCACCGTGACCACAACCCAAAGGGGGGTGGCCTGATACGCTGAAAAAAAGAACCCGCCACAGATCCTCACCACAGTGCTCATGGGGGAGAAAGAAACCGCCTCAAAGCCCAAACTCACCTCAGTCAGCAAGAGATATGAGTCTCAGGCCACTGTGCTGACATCCAAGTTGCAGAGAGTTGCGCAGTGGTCCTCTCACCATCCACGGGGGCCTGTGGAAACGCCTGTCAGCGCGGCGAGAGACGCCAACGTTATGGATACGCAGGAAACCGCTCGGAGAGAGACACCGGAACTGACAGCCCGTGGGGCCCGTGGGAAACCACCAGGTACAGATGATGGCTGTCATAGAATCTGTCACATCTTCTGCTTTAGCCTGAAGGCTGATCACAGCTTGCGCTACGCCAGAGGGGGAGTCGTGGAGACAGATTGGAAAGGGAGTCACGACCCTCAAGTAGCAGGGAAACAGCGAGCGGCATGGATCTTTTGACAGGTAGACCGATGGCCCAGATGCCATTTCCTGGACAGAGCTTTTATGGGAATGTGATAACAGTGGTTTAGATGTTTAATTCATGCTACTCATTGTCTTACCCTATCAGTCATAAAAAAAGAGTATAACACCATGGTGGTCAAGGCAAGTGACCGGTAGCCATTTCAATTCTGATGTGTTCATCCTAACCTGACTGGTCCCAAATAGTTCAATTGTGTGTGCTGGGAATTTCAATAAGGGTGATTTTCTTATTTATTTTGTGTTTAGAAAGAACGCTGGAATGAAGTGTAATATCCAGTAGATGTGAATCTCCTTTTTCATCTTAAGTCAGACTATTCCTGTTCTTCAGATGCATTACATTTGATGGTGTAGAAATGCCCAGTTGTGTGGATTGAGAAAAACAACTACCTTTATAACACTATATAGTAACTTGTTAGCAAATATAGGATTGCTCTTTAAAGTATTTAGTCGCTGTGCTACTTGTGCTATCTTGCTAACTTGTTGAACTGTTCAGGAGTGTTGAGTTTGTTGAGCTGTTTTTGGTGAATAAATGTAATGTAACGCCACTAATTTCACAGTAGAGGTCTGTGCATCATTTTGAGAGAGAGGGAGAGAGAGAAACACTATTGCTTGTAATCACATTCATTTGTGAGTTTATTGTTCAGTGAAGTTGCATTTGTTTAACGAGAGGCGTATGAAACACAATGCTTGGTTAAAAGAATCTGGCTACCAAATGCAGCACAGGGGGTGGTCACTATGCCGCTTACACCCCCCATGTTGTCCCTTTCCACAGAATTATCATTATTTTGGTAAAGCACAGCAGACACTCCATTAAACTTGGACGAATGTAAGAATGATAATTACGAGCAGAGCCAATTAGTTACAATTAGTGAACAAGTTTACAGTATGTATTAAACAGAGTGTTTTCATCATACATATTATGAAACTGATTTGTTTATGGCATAACAACACTCACCTCCCCTGCTGCTCATGGTTCTCTGACCTCTCTATCAATCTGCCCCTCACTTTGTGCAGCAAGTCAAAGCCAGTGAAGAGGGAAAAATACTGGCTGCGAAATAAATGTGATTCATTTGTGTACGGTCATGCAGTCTCCTCGTTTCAGACTGGGCACTGAGATGGGAGAGCACTGTGTGTGTGTGTGTGTGTGTGTGTGTGTGTGTGTGTGTGTGTGTGTGTGTGTGTGTGTGTGTGTGTGTGTGTGTGTGTGTGTGTGTGTGTTCCAGACTGGGCACTCATATGGGAGAGCACTGTGTGTGTGTGTGTGTGTGTGTGTGTGTGTGTGTGTGTGTGTGTGTGTGTGTGTGTGTGTGTGTGTGTGTGTGTGTGTGTGTGTGTGTGTGTGTTTCAGACTGGGCTCTCAGATGGGAGAGCACACCCAGACACCCTCTGAAAAAACAACTGTTCTCTGATCAGTATGCCGAGGCCGTGTTTCCCAGCATGGCTAGCCGAGATCAGGAAGTGCCGCCCATGCCAAGCGGGCAGCGATGGCGCCTTTGTTGACTCAGTGTCAGTTGAGCTTAAGTGCAATTGTTTGTTTGTTGTTTCTGTTTTGAACAGGATTATAAAGTCCTGTGATTCACTGATTCAACCACATGAAGTTGTAATTGGATTGCCAGTGTGCTCTCTTGGCCATTTGCTTGACTCTAAGTCCATCTGAATAAGGAAGACATATTACCGGGCTGAAAGATCTCAAAGGCCTCAGTGGTACAGTGGTAGAGAAGTCGTTTAGTAATCAGAAGGTTGCTAGTTCGATTCCCTGTCGAAGCGTCCTTGAGCAAGACACTGAACCCCTAATTGCTCCTGATGTGCAGTGTGCCATCAGTGTAAATGTAAAATGTGTATACATTGTAAGTCACACATATGTAAGTCGCTTTGGATAAAAGCGTCGACTAAATGTAGTAATCACTTTCCATGGCTTTCATCTGCACACTGTAAGTGGCCATTCTCAGAAGGCATTCTCAGTTGACAGACTAATCAAATGCACTAGCTATACGGTAGCGCTAGTTGAACCTTCGTGACAAACGTGTCATGAACATATCCATTCACAAACCATATCCTTTCATTGATCACCATGACTAATGAATGTAATCAGTGATAACAATGTTATATTATTATTACTGATATCATTTTAGATGCTGCCGCAGCATGTTAGTAAGCTGTTTTATTATACGGCTCGTCAGAATGTTGCAAAAAGTCCCATTGAATTGAATAGGCCATCCCAACGTTCGGAAGTGTGATATTTCTCTATAATGCCTGCTGCAAAAAATGACTGACCGCTGCCATTGGCAACAGGTTTAGTCTGTCAAGCCACCACAAGAAGTCTATTCACTTTTAGTTACGGAAATTCAGTGATACGTTGCTACGCAACACCTGAAACCTAAAAGTTCTATCAGCATAAGCCACAAAACAACAACCACATCACTTTAAAGGAGATATTTTGGAGCAATGTCTTTTATCGTTTATCGTATGGCAAGGAACTGTGTAATAATCGAGATATTGTATAATCTGCCGGTCAGTATCAGAAAATAAATCCCTTCAGGATCCCTTCAAACGTTCATCCAGTCTGGATTTATTTTCCTGTACTGACCGGCGAACTGTACATTATCCCTTACAACACAACACATATTTGAGAACTGTCATGAATTATCGGAGAAAATAATATTGCATTATATAACTGTCAACTGACCTTGGGAACTCTACCTTTTAACTGGCATTCTAAAGAACAATTCATGAATCTGAATATCAGTCATCTTTATAGACTGAAAACCCTTGAGGTAGAAACACTACTTGTTTGTGTATGTCTGTTGTAGCAGATGATTACAAACACATTTTTGCAGTGTCGCTGAACATATTTATTTTTTCTAATGAATGGTTTTACTGCAGATGTCATTACAACAGGGTTTCTTGACATGTATGGTTAATACAGAGGGGCTTTCATCCACATCATACATATGACGACCCCAAAGCAAAATATAGGGGTTTGGTGGTGGGGGAGCAATTTAATGCATCAAGGAGATAGTCAGCAAGAGAAGGGATCTACTTTCTCCGGCGTCCCGTTGGGATGCCTCTCTCTTCAAAGAGGCCTTTCTCTCCTCTATTCAAAGACACGTAATTGCATCATTTTTCAGGGCCTTGCCTCTGTCGTAGGGATAGGCCAGCTCCATTCATCAAACTAATGGAGAAGTAAGTGATTGGAAAATATAGGCCTTGATCGTGTTTTCCTACAACTCCTATCAGACACATGGCTAGCTTTGGATACGCCTCTGGACACCCATACACTGGATGGTACACATCAAGAGATTCATTTGTGTGGACATGCACTGTGTGTGTGTGTGTGTGTGTGTGTGTGTGTGTGTGTGTGTGTGTGTGTGTGTGTGTGTGTGTGTGTGTGTGTGTGTGTGTGTGTGTGTGTGTGTGTGTGTGTGTGTGTGTGTATTATCCACTAAATTGTAATGTTACTGACAAGCATTCTGGAGCCATTTCTTCTCCAAAGAAAATAAAAGCCACTGAGCAGAAGAAGGTTCACTATATTTTCACAAAAGTGAATCATCATTCCATATTCTTTCTGTGTGTGTGTGTGTGTGTGTGTGTGTGTGTGTGTGTGTCTCAGGGATTTTCCTCTGTTTTCATGTGTGTGTGTGGGTTATGGCCTTATAAGCTCTGTAAAGTATCTTGAAATACACTTTTAGTAGAGCCATAGAAATACACACAATTGAACTAAATAGCGTGAAATTAATACAGTGGTGGCATCACATTAGATATGCCTGCATTGGTCTCAATAAGTCTGCATTTTCAGTCAAGGTAACAGCAAGGGACTTCATGGATGTATGTGAATGTGATCCTCTTTGCCAGTTGTACCTTTGTGGAATGTGGCTATAGAAGATTAATCAACAACTTTTATTACAAAGCATAATAGCCTGTCTTTCTCTGGTTTTATATATGTATTATATATGCATGTTAGTCACTTAATTTCCCATTTTCCTTTATGTTTGAATATTATCTTGCTATGGAATAGGTGGCAGCGATGGAAACTTGTGCTGTTATTAGTTGCACAGTCCAACTCAGAGATGAGAGAGAGATTGTGTTGAATTTAACATCATAGGCAAAAAACATCAGAATGATGAGCCTTGGATCTTATATTTTAGTTTTTTTTTGTCATCTTGATTCCTTTGAAACAGTTTTATTAAAGTTTGAGGATCATTTTTTTAGGAGTTGTGAGTGTGTGCACATGTGTTTGTTTGTGCATTACAAGTGCACAGCCAGAGAAGGATGAATTCTCTCTCCCTCTCTCTCTCTCTCTCTCTCTCTATCTCTGAGTTCTCTGAGTTCTCTGAGCTCTTACTCTACAGGATGTGTTTGTTGAGCTCTCCGTGACCGGGTGACTGAAGGTGTAAAACGCATAATGAATTCCGCCTCCTGTCCCTGAAAAAGAGATGGGTATGAAATGATTAAACAATGACAGCGGAAGTGCTGGGGAGGATGTCTCAGTCGGTGTTGTAATCCCGCTCTGGGGGAAAACTGTCACATTTGAATAAGAAGAAACTCTTCTGTAGCTGTTGTCATGTTTTTCTCCAGTCTCCCTGGTCCCTTACATGCACGAGCCTCCCTCCCTTTGGATGTGAGGACACACGGTATAATCCTCTATATTGAAAACACGATAGACACCGTACTTGAATCCTGCAGGGAAGAAGTGGAACGTCAGAGCTGTCGGCTGTAAAAACTTTCATCTCAAACGTGATATGAAAAGCACCTGCAACCATTTTAAATTCTAATAAACATGTAATGCCTGTTAACATCCTGCCCTGTCCTATCCTGTAGACAGACATTCTTGGTGTTTCACTTTTTAACTAGTTGGCATTGCAAACTAACCATAGACCTGCCCACAATCATCCTACTAATTTATTACAGGCCTTTATTCTGACTTTCTAGGACAATTTCCGTTTGGAACTGTGTGTGACAATCTTTGTCACCTTTTGCAGTAAACTGTTGGCTTGAGTGCTAAGGCTGTTGGGTGTTGGGTGTGTGTGTGTGTGTGTGTGTGTGTGTGTGTTGCAAACTGAATTAGGCTGGAGCATTTCAAGTCCTGTCCTTTGCCCTTTCTCATGTCCATAGCCTTTTCTCATGTCTATAGCCTTTTCTCATGTCCATGGTCCTTCCTTAATGCCTTTGTAAGGAGTTTTCATGACTAAGATGGCCGCCCAATTTGTCGGCTTGAATTGCACACGCACAGTACCTCCTGTCCCTTTCATATTGTGCTAAGCGTGTCTGCCTCAGCACTTGGCACTGCGGAGACTAAAATGAACTTAAATCGAGTAAAGCGCAGGCATATTGTCATGAAATTGAGCGTAAAAGTGCCCAGCGGGAGAAAGCTTCACCTCCAGGGTAATCCATTTTCCTCTAATTTCAGAGGCTGCTGTTGACATTTACTTTAATAAACAAGCCAGGCCTCTAATGTAGCAAGTAGCAAAGTGCACCACACACCCCCAAAAAAGAAGATTAAATGGAACATAATTGTTGTAAAGTCCAATTTTAGGGCTCTTTTTGTTCCGGAAAATGTAGACATAAATAAAAAACTACCTATTAACGATAATCATGGGCCCTAGATTGAAAGGGCAACGAGTTGCATGTTGCGTGTTGCATGTGTGTGACGTAAGGATAGTCCTCAAATGGCGGAACATCATAGGGATGATTCGAGAAGAATTGTGTAGAGAAGCAGAATCCCGCAACGAACTCAAACTCTATCTCGATCTCGCAACCTCTGGCATGGGCGTGCTAGCAAGGAGGCTAAAATGCACAGGTGCTAGCGTCTGTCCCTAGCACGTCTCCTAAGGTGTCAGGGAGTAAGGTTTACACACTGGCTACTCCTAAGGTGTCAGTGAGTAAGGTTTACACACTGGCTACTCCTAAGGTGTCAGGGAGTAAGGTTTACACACTGGCTACCCTTTGGTGTCAATCCAACAGACGTCAGTGCCTGTTATGAAAGTATTTCAACTGTTCAATTGTCATTGTCGTCGTGTTGAATTGATAAAAACTCAGCACAGTTCAAACCGCCAAAGTGTAGTCATTGCCGTGGTCTTCACATTATTTAACATATAGGCCTATGCGCCTTATAAACATACATGTAGGCAAGGTACATAAGATATTCGAGAAATTATTTACGTAGAATATAGCGAAAAGGTAATGAAGAGTAGCAATGGATAAGTAATCAAAATAGCTTCGGGCTAGAACCTGCGGTGTGCATCTATTAAATGACGGCCCCATGTTTTAATCCAAAAGCAGATGGAATTTGAAAGGGACAGCTATGCACTATCTGTGTGCATTCTGTGAATTAACATGAAAAGTTAATGATAACTACATGCTGGGTCAAAATATATGTCAGTGTCATTCTCTCAGTCGTTATTAAGGGTTCTCATTAGTCGGGTGATAGTTGCAGCTGTGCAGGTCCTCTCCGTAGCTGCCACCTGCTGAAAATGTGCCATTACATTTATGCAAACTATTTATGGAAATAGTGTGAATTGTAGTTTGGCAGTTTAAGCTCTGAGCTATTTGTCCAATTTGGCCTCTTTGTGTTGGCAAGCACGCTTCAATAGTTTGCCAAACTGCCATGCTAATAAATAGTCAAGGCCTGATCAGCTGCACAATGGCTAGCAATACCATCTCAGGATAAGGCTCTGCTCCAAGAGGCACAGGGTGTGTGTTATTTGTAACAACGAACAGGAGTCCCAAGGCCATTAAGGAGGGCGTTCTGTTGGTCACTTCACCCTGTCCATACTTGCCTAGACCTTTGGATTCCTGCCTGCGTACATCTCCTGCCCACGCAACTCAGTGACAGTGAACTCTTCTAGCCTTTGGTCTCGGGAGAAATGAGACTTACATTCCTGCATAATTTGTTCACACACGTTCACACATCACCTCAGCACAATTAGGGGCTTGTTTTATGGGCCGCGATGATGAATATGGATGTCATGCTTATTCGGCGAACATGTTCAAGATGCTTAAACTGGCAGAGTCGGGAGGTGAAAGAAATCCTCAAAGTGTTCAAATGTTGCCAGTGGTTTTCATTTATTTATTTACCTCTTCTTGGTTAATAGGTTTTATTTTGTTTGGTTAAGATTAGGGGCCCCATGTGGGAGGGAAATTAAAATATTTTCAGCATAACAACCTGAGTTTATTCCTTTTACATCCAACAGCTTTAAGCATGCAGACTCGTCAAATCAAGTGTTAATTCAAATTGACAGAAGAAGAGGGTTTAAGGGGGCACTTTTAACCTGGCATTTGACGGTCACCTTTGACTGGGTCCTTGGTTAATGACTTGCTCTAGTGAGCCAGTCTCTCAGCTCGTCTCCTCTTGAGTCAGGAAGTAGAGCAGAGAGGAGACTCTTGTTCATCCTCCTGTGTGTGTGTGTGTGTGTGTGTGTGTATGTGTGTGTGTGTGTGTGTGTGTGTGTGTGTGTGTGTGTGTGTGTGTGTGTGTGAACGTGTGTGTGTGTGTTCTAGTGAGCCAGTCTCTCTCTCTCTTGAGTCAAAAAGTAGAGCAGAGAGGAGACTCTTGTTCATCCTCCACTGTGCAGGAACACAGGAGCCACCTCCACCTGCTAGCCTACCTGACAAATATTCAAGGGGGAAATATTTGTGTCTAGTAGCAGAAAGTAAAGGTGAAGTATGTGTGTGTGTGTGTGTGTGTGTGTTTGTGTGAGAGAGAGAGTGT
Source organism: Clupea harengus (assembly GCF_900700415.2). Classification (NCBI taxonomy): domain Eukaryota; kingdom Metazoa; phylum Chordata; class Actinopteri; order Clupeiformes; family Clupeidae; genus Clupea; species Clupea harengus. The sequence continues at coordinate 24,355,986 of NC_045164.1, read as the reverse complement.
GTGTGTGTGTGTGTGTGTGTGTGTGTGTGTGTGTGTGTGTGTGTGTGTATGTGAATACATGCGTGTGTGTGCATAGTAGCTTTCAGCTCCACTTCAGACTACTCAGCATCAGGAGTGGTTGGCCTGGTCTTGACCATCTTCTTCTCCCTCTAATTAGTTTCCATAGCAGTTAGCAGGTTTAAGTGTGATGGTGCCATTGAGTTGCCCTGAGTGAGAGTACCATCCTCTGTATTGAGGGCACCAGATTTTTATGGTCAGGTCGAGGATAAGCCCTTTTCGCCGCTGTTAGTGTTTGTTTTGAAAAAAAATATGTTAACCACTTCTGCATACTTGCTATTTATCATTAAGAGTTGTATGCAATACTCATTAAAAGCATCTGACATTCTTCTTCGCTGTGAGGAAACTCTCATTGATATTTTCTCTGCCATAAACGTCCTGAGGGGAAAGTACATGCACACACTAATTACTAGTCCTGTTTGCTATAAGCATCCTTTACTGTTGTGACATTACTGCCATGAAAAAGCAGCCACTGTCATTAGTATTGTCACGAAGAACTAATAGGTTTTTAGAACCTTACAACTTACATATGATTTCCCTTGCTTAGTCAGATACAATTCCCATCTTTTTTTCTTTTCTTTTTGTTCACAAGCAGCATCATGTCATCCTTTGGTGTCTTCTTGTCCTGGGTGTGGACAGGGATATTGATGACTTTAGCAACCTACCTCTGGCTACAGACAGACACCTATTAGCTCCACTGTGGCTATAAGCTGCAAACACTGCATAATCAGCCTCATCAGCCAGGCCTGGAAACTACTCACATACGTGACTCATGAACAAATGAAACTCATTCATTCAGTGGGCAAAGCTAGAGCTGTAAACAGCATCGAAAGTAAAGAAGTCATGAAATGTCTCATTATAGTTGTAAAAATCCATGATTTTTTTCCACAAATAAGGTCCGAGGCACGTTCATGTAGAAACAATGAAATGAGATTTAGTTTGACACTATTATTGAAGCCTTGGGATGGTGTTCACCCTGCGTTGTAAATATGCAATGAATTATTTAGAAAGCACAAAGAGCGTTGCTCTGGTATTGATTCTCTCTCTGAAACGTTGCATGAAGCCCGTGCGGATGAGCCGGATGGGACGTATCTAATGAAGATAAATGAGGAAAAGGTCAGCGACAGCACCATAGCAACCGGCTACCGTGGGAGATGAGGTAGGGGCTTAGTACAAGGGGGAATATTTCATAAAAAGCCTCATTGTGTTTCTATCTCAAAGTACATGCCAGCCTGGATCAGCTTGGGGGAGATGAAGTACAATAATATAATAATGGAGATATGTATGTGTGTATTTTGCTACATGTGTTTGAACGTGTGTGTGTTTATATACGTATGTGTGTGTGTGTGTGTGTGTGTGTGTGTTTATATATATATGTGTGTGTGTGTGTGTGTGTGTGTGTGTGTGTTAATATGTGTGTGTGTGTGTGTGTGTGTGTGTGTGTGTGTGTGTGTGTGTGTGTGTGTGTGTGTGTGTTTGTGTGTGTGTATTTCTTCATATGTGGCCTTTTTGATCTTTTGCCTATATTGGCCTCTATACATTGATATCATGTTAAAAGTTTCCTGATAATGTTTGATTTTGGGCCTTTACTAAACAAAATCTCTGGATACAGAAAAGGCATATTGAACCCAGTAGTGCTCCAGACTTACTTTATGGTCTTTGTGAACAAAATGGACAGTTGAAAACAAATCTTTCCAAAAACAGTCGGTAACAAATCTTTGCAACTCCCCATTTTTCCTTTACTAAGAAAGTAGTAAATCTCAGAAAGCTTAAGAATTTCATCAGGTGAATTTTTTTTTGACATGCCATAATCATTATGTGTGTGACTACCACCCAAAGACATGAAACGTCTCTGCAATATCTGTGTGACTACCACACAAAGACATGAAACATCTCTGTACCCACTCAAAAGAGTTTGCCTTCTTTGATTGCGTAACCCTTTACATCTCTGCCCAATGTATTAGCATTTGATTGCTGGCAATTCCACTGACAGAGTAATGATGGTGTTCACCCAAGCCCAGCCCTCTTCCCGCCTGCTCGGAGCACGCTCTTAGCCATAAGAGCGCTGTAAAGCCGTAACCGTAGCAACAGGTTATCTAACTAAACAAGGTCCCACTGAAAAATTCAATTCACAGAGCACGAAAGAAGAGATCTAGGGGCAGATGTGCGTACGTTAGAGAGCAGACTGCAAACAGCGGCTTGGCCAGTCTGCAGAAAACGCACGCTGTGTCTTTTCATTTCGCATTGAATGTACTAAACCTGTGGGTGATCGCATAATCAACACGTGTGTCTGCCTTCTAACTGTAATTTGCGGCACCAGCAAAAGAACAGAATCATTCAGTCACGGGCGCAGTTGAATGGAATCATGGAACCATCAGCCAACATTAAAAAGGAATCCAAAGTTTAGCAATCAGAAAATAGACAATGCTAACAAGATGTCATTCAACAGAGAGATAATACAGGACAGGAATTATACACCACTAAAAAATAAATAAATACTCTGGCTATTTGTGCAGCGATAAGATACAAACTCAATAGTGTTGCAGGCATCTACAAGTAGGGAAGTGGATGAAGTGAAAAAGACAAAGATGGCAAAAAAGCCAAACAAAAGTAAATGTTGCTTTTAGCATATGAGGTACAAATGAGCACAACTGCTGCTCAACACACTGCTTCCATTGTTTGTCCTATTCACACATCTAACACAAACTCTGTGACATCTGGCCCCTAGTATCCTTGCATTTTATGTTGTATGTGTGTGTGTATGTGTATTTTTACAATTCCAAGCTTTCACTTGGTGGCATAGTTTTTATTTCTCTCTTTCTCCAAAGTTTTACCTGTGGATCATCGCTTCTATTAATTGATAACGTGTTCCAAAAACAAAGCATTTCATCTGACAGGTTACGGGTGAACAGTTGACTCAAAACCTGTCCAAGGTGGCCTACTTTCTGATAAATCATGGGATTCTAATCAAAGAAATCCAGAGCTTCGCTCAAGCGTTGGCTTGAGGGAATCAATTCTCATTTGTTGTGAACATGATTGCCTGTTGCTTGTATTGACAGAAAGCAAAACAAATACAGGTTGAATGATTCTGAGCATGTCCTCAACGGAGAGGGGTGTTTTCAACTCCACGTTTTAAAGAGTGTGTACTCTTCTGAAACTGAAATAACTGAAAAACAAATACAAAAAGAAAACAGAGATGTGAGTTAGATGTCAGGACATGAACTCTAAACTAGTTCTGTTCCATCATTTATATCACTATGGAATATCTCACAAAACCCACGATAAAAATCCAACACAGATTGAGTCTAACTTGCATGTCTAACAGATGTAGTTGAAGAACGTTTTTGCCAATCTTATGCAGCATTCAGTGAAATGTGTGTGAAATTTTTTGCGTACTTTGCCTTTAATGTATTTCATTTTCTCATTGCGTGTGTGTAGTCCGCACATCAAGAAGGGCTCTTGGCAATTACTTACTTCAGTAATGTAGTGACTTCAAATTCATTCAATTGAGGTTATAGATAGATCTAATATAGATCCTTTTCCCTCAGTGTAGTCTCTTTACCAGTATTCTCTCCCACTCCCACTCCCACTCCCACTCTTCTTCTCCCATCTCTCTGTGAGCCTGCCATGCCTGAGGCTCGCTGCCTTTCTGATTTGGAATACAGAAGAAGAAGAAGAAGAGAAACTGCAGCTGCACTGATATCATCAATTCACCCTTTTGTTGCATTGTGCTATCTTGCATACCGGCGACTTTTTCTTTTTTTTTGCACAGCTGAAATTATATTGCATTGTGGCATCTGGGCTTGCATCAGCTTTCCCCCTTTGCTTTAAAAAGAAAGAGAATGGAGACGAAAGAGTCGACATGAAATGGGAAAAGAAAGAAAAAGAGAGGAATGACACAAAGCGCAGTGTGAATGACTGCTCGTACTTAGTGCTCATACTTTGACACGTCAGCGGTTTAGTTTCCCTCTAGTTCTGTTTGACGGCAGCAGAATTGGTGCTGTGCAGATCTATCTGCTGTGCAGCCTCTGAAATACACTAACCTTTACCAGTACCCATTCAACTATCCTGGCATTATTACATCAAATAACAGCATTATTATATCTTTAAAGGGCAAACAGAGAATGCTTTACTTGACCAAGCCATGGTATGTCAGAAAGCCACTCTTTTCCCACAATGTGGTGTAACCATTGCCATTGCTGAAAATGAGTAGTGTGCAACAACCCTAAAAAAAACTGCAAACCCAGAAATGCAGCATATCATTTTGCAGGCCCATGTCTCTTCTACATCTGTGGAAATCATCCACTGGTGTGAGTATTATCAGTTTTTTCACAACTTGGTATTTAATAGGTGTGTGAGAAATGTAAAAAAAAATCAAGGAAATGAATTTGTCTTATTTCTTCAAAAGTGAAAAGCCAGCAGCTCTGGCGCATGCAATGGGCAGCGCCCGGTTTACAGTGGGCAGCGCCCGGTTTACAGCGGCAGAGGTGCACATAAACACAGTCTGATGAGCTTGAATGAGCAGGCACTAGCCTGAACGCATCAAGGATGGATGCAAGTTTTCAAAACATTATTAAAAATTCACTGCTCTGCTGTGTGACTTGATTGCATTTTCAGATCAGTTACTCAGCCAGGAAAAATCAGGAAGAGAAATCATAACACTGACTGAAGCTCAGATATAATTGCCCACCCAGAGAGACATTGGTCCTTCATTAACTATCATCTTGTGAGGCCTCTTTTGAGGAAGTTTTCAGGTTGGAGGCTAGGTAGACCTTCTTCACACTTGGAGGATTTATTCTCTCGCAAATACATTTTATGTCCAAATTTCCATTTTGTCACTTCATAATGCATCCTCCAGAGGATTTCTGCGGTCTCAAAAGTTCCCAACTTACTGTAATTGTTAGAATGAGTAACTGTGTTCAAAGTATTGTGCAGATACGCATTCCTATCAGTATTAAAACCAAAAAACCTAAAAACCAATACAGCTAGCTTCATCAAACAGTGGCCAAATAGGCACTGGTTGTTTTCAAAGTGCAATGTACTTACAATGACCCACTGGATTTCTCTGGAGTGAGCTGTTACCTTCTGTCCTTGGAGCTAGTTGACAATTAGCTCCTAGCCCATTCAAGCAGGCCTACACAGAAATGTAAATAACTCTAGTCCCTGCACAATATGTGCTTCATCATTTTAAAATGAGGCCGCTGAGGTTTTCCTGGGTTGTTTTAGGAGGTCATGCACATAGCAGAGAAAACAATCAGAGACATGATAACCTATGAGTGTGGTAGTCTCCTATGATATGTAGTATATTTTTCCAAGAACTCTTTGACTTCACTCCACAAGAGTGTGTCAAACTTTTTCATATGTTTATCACTGAAGTATAACACCAAAACAGCAACCATTAACTTAGCGAACCAAAGACCAGAAACATGGAGGTGTGTTTACATATTTCCTTTTTTCCCAGAATATACTGTGTCATTCAGCCATGCAAGGTTGAACATACTTGTGCAAATCAGTTTTGCATTGATTTACGTGTGTTCACTGTTGTGTGAAGTGCAACACTCACGCTGGCTAGCATTATCATTTCAGAATAAACAAATAAAGTGAGTTGCACTATGTATTTTCTTCCGTCTTTCCTGGACAATTGTGTTGCCCAGATTTCCGGTGTGGCAGTGAGGCAGTCCACCCCTGTCTATTGAAGCACAGAAGCTCAGGTGATTAGCGTACTGAGCCGGCATCTTGGTGGCTTCATTAAGCCCCCACTGCCTCACGTCCCGGCAGGGCCTCCCGGTGACCTGGTGCCAACTCGCCTCGCGCGGCTGCCCTGAATCGCCCGGCACTGCTGTGCACCGGGTCACTAACTCTCCAGCTGGTCGGGCAGCAGCGCTCTCCACCGATGCTAATCGGCCATTCATTTCCAATGAGGTCGGCTGTCTCGTGGCATATGTGCGTGTCTTATTTTTTAAATTTTTGTTCCATCCGAGCGGGAATGAGCGACAGAGCTCCTCAAGCGTGGCGACAAATGGAGAATGTTGCTACCAATGCTCAGCTTTATGCTGAGCCAAGCGGGGTCGGGAGAAGCAGGGGCATGAAATTCAAATCATGGATCTCTCAAGGTTAGACCATCCATTAGCTGGGCGGCCGAGGCCTGGTAAAGGGGGGGGGGGTTGGTGGAAGGGCGAACTTCACGCCATAACTGATGAGCGTGCCGGAACACTGGAGAAACACAGATGTTAATATTATTTTGGAGTTGAGTGGGTGGTGAGGACGCCATGGTGTGATCCATCTCCCAGAATTCACTGAGAGGATCATTTGAGAGCTAATGGCTCCGATGCAGCAAAGACAAGTTAGAATAACTATGATGGATATTTCATGCGAGTACACATAGCTAAGGACTGTGCTGACATATAGGCTTTAAGGCAAGATAAAAAGGATTTCAGAGACAGTAAACGCAGCGATGCCATTACTGAGATGCTCTAAAAGCACACGGCCTGTCTGACCACAGCAGTCATGAAAACATACACATGTTTGCATCATAAGGATACAGCATGCGTTCTGAGCTGTCTGTTTTCATGTATAGAACCCTAACATTTTCTCTCCCCTTTTGTTTTCTTTTTCTCTCTCTCTCTCTCCCTCTCTCCCTCTCTCACTCTGTGTAGGCGGTTGAAACCAATTTGGCCTCCAAGGACAGTCACTGGGTGTATGCCAACGAGGTGAGTCCAGTCATGGTTTTTGTGGTTGCTGTGGTTGTTGTTGCTCTATGTAAATATATCCAATTTACCCCAACAGAGCTTTCTGTGTGCAGAAATGTATCATAGCAAAGCTATCAGCATGTAATTGGGTTCCCACAGTCCTCGTACACAGAAGAAATCCTCACTGTTTTCTTTCTTATTATATACATTTCCATACAGTGGTTCCTATGGGCAATTACTCTCCCTCTGTGAAGCAAAGATTATTGGTTCTTGCACAGGGTAGCAGTTTTGAACTGTAGAATTGTTCCCTGCTTCCCTCCAGACCTTTCACACTACCAGCACACTCCTCTCTTGGCCTGGGCGGGCCGTTTCCTGAGCACTATAAAGGAGGAGGATTTGAAGTGATTTTCGAGTTAACGGCTCTAGTTGTGCCAAGTATTTGCCAGTTGATTCCACATGGCTGCAAACTGGCCACTGGAAATGGGTTTGAACCGAGTGTCCCTTCGTTTGAAAACCTTCACATATTTTCAAGCGCACGTAGCAGGAACGTTCGTGCTTCTTTGAACACAGCTCACTGTGTATCTCCCAAACATGTACAGCTCACCAGTACTTCTGCTCATGCTCAGCAGTGCATGGCTGTGTGGTTATGGATGCAAACGAAAACACTCAAACACACACAGACACACACAGACACACACACACACACACACACACACACACACACACGCATATATATCTATATATATATATATATATGCTCATACAAAGATGACAATAGTGTCCATGCTTGCATGCTGCACATAACTAAATCAGGCTATAAACACTATATAGAATAAATCAGGCTATAAACACAAGTCCATGAATGTGTGCAAAGGTACAGATACAGACACAAAATGCAGATGAAGGGAGCGTGTTTGTGTGCATTTGTGTGTGTGGGTGTGAGTGAGAGAAACAATATTACTGCAGTGGTGTCTATCTCACAGCCTCATGCAGGGAACCTAATGGTGATAGAAATGCATCTCTCTTGTGGTCCCTCGCAGTTTTCTGAGATTGCTGTCCAAGTTATGTTGACTGCCTACAGTGCATGATGCTCATCTGCTCTTCCTTCTTGTGTGTGTGTCTTTTGTCTTGTTTGTGTGTGTATTTGTGTGCGTGTGTGTGTGTGTGTCTGTGTCTGTGTGTGTGTGTGTGTGTATGCATGCGTGTGTGGATGTACGCTGACACGGAGGAACTTTTAAGTCTCGCTAGTCCCCGTGGTGTTCTTTTCTTCCTTTTATTTGTTCTCTGATTTGCATCCTTTTGAGCACCTTGTTCTGGCAGACTGTGAGTGGCACCGCCGAGATGGCTTTGAAGGTGCTTCCCTGGCTGACAGGGAGGAGAGGAGAGCCAGAGGATCAGTGTTTGGAGTGCGGGGGAAAAAAGGAGAATTTGTGTGATGTGTGGACTGACTACCCCGTTCGCACAGTCTGATCTCTCCATTTCATTTTTTTGAGTGTGTGTGTGTGTGTGTGATTTTGGAGAGTGACCCAGCAGGGAAGCGGCAGTAGCACTGGGGATTACATAAAGTCTATGCTAATTGCCCCTAACCTTGCCATCCTCTGTACTCTCAGATTTCAAAGCCCTGCACAGAAAACACAGAAAGACACGAACAAGTGCTCTCTGTCTCATTCTCTCTCTCTCTCTCTCTCTCTCTCTCCTCTCTCTCTCTCCTCTCTCTCTTCTTCTTTTTCTTTCTCTTTCTCTGTCTCTCTCCTTCTCTATCTCTCTCCTTCTCTTTCTTTCTCTTTCTCTGTCTCTCTCTCTCTCCTTCTCCCTCTCTCTCTCTCTCTCTCTCTCTCTCTCTCTCTCTGTCACACACACACACACACACACACACACACACACACACACACACACACACACACTCCTGCATCATATGCTCCCAGAAACAGAATCCCACTGGCCTGCGAGAGTGTCAGCTCAGTTCGGCTTCCCGTCCTGCTGAGTCAAAATGTCAGCGAGAGTGTCAGCCTTGAACGCTTTAGATCCATGATCTGACGTAGGTCCGCTGTCTCCAAGCACAGGAGAAATATTCCTACAGAGCTACATCCCTGATGACGCTTGGAGTGATGTCCTAATCTTGTAGAGTGACACCTTCTTTTACAACTCACAAGACATTTTCTTGAGACATAAGATGACAGACTACAGCGACTCCTCAAGATACATTTTAACAGCTTGGCAAGAAGTTCACTGCGTACTGGCCCTATTTATCAAGTTTTAGCATACTGCCAGGGCCTCCATTCTTACAACTGCAGCCTGTAGTCTTAGCACGTTCCCTTTTGGCATAATGCCTTTCCTTTCCCTAAGATGTGATGGGTATTGACTGACCCAGTTATAACTAGGCATTGTGGCTGATGAAAAGGTCTGTGCTTTGATCTGGCTCAATGAGAGCAGGTGATGACTGGACTAAAAGTTCACTCAAAAGTTCAAAAAGGGTAAAAGCTTTTGTCTCTCTTTATTTCTCTCTCTCTCTCTTTTTTTTTCTCTCTCTCTCTCTCTCTCTCTCTCTCTTGATCTCTCTTCCTGTCCTTCTCACTTTGTCACTGACACACACACACAACCATACACACATAAAGTCACACAGGCACAAAGACATGTACATAAACTCACACACAAACAGACACACACACACACACACACGCAGGCATCCATACACACACATGCATACTTCCTTGTATGCCTGGTATACAGAATAGGACACACACACACACACTGTTGACACCATTACCGATAGTGATAGTATCTCTCAGGGGAAGTAACCCTTGAAGTGGGTCTTAACCGTTAATTAAATCCCCCCTCTGATTACCACTGGGCTCCTTTTGCCCCATTAATTACATCTTGGGTGAGATTAATAACATTGACAGAAGGGCGAATGACAGATAATTTATCTGTCAACTAAAGCTGATTTGATTAATGTATTTGGGAGACGCCTGTCATTGAAACATCCCGTGTCACTCGTACACAGTCACCATACTCACAGAGGAGATACAGGATCTAACTCTAGTCTTCTCCATGGCTCTGGTAACCGGTTACATGTGTTTTATCTAACTCTAGTCTTCTCCATGGCAACAGGTTACATGTGTTTTATCTAACTCTAGTCTTCTCCATGCTAACAGGTTACATGTGTTTTATCGGCGTCTCAGAGAATGCACAAGTCACAGAGAAGCATGCTAATGTGCTAATGTGCTAATGGGTTGTGTGTTGTGTGAAAACCTCCAGTTAGCAGTGATATTGCTTTTCACAGAGCAGGGCCACTGATCTTTGCTGCGCTGTTGTGTCTCTCACGTCAAAGTTCAAGTCATGTTTTGCTCGGGCGGATGCTGTCTTCGAGGGTTCAGACCTTTCCGTGTTCATTGATCCAGTGGCATTCGCCTGTGGCCTTTAAGCACCATCGATATCTCACAATTCAGTCATGACGGACTTCATCAATAGTGTATCATCTTACTATTCATTGCTTCAAAGAGTGCTACAAGCAAGCAGTCAAGAGCATTCAACACAGGAGGTGTAGAGCAAGCAATAGTGCCCCAGGCATTAGTGAAACCGCAGCCTTGCCGTCTCTGTTTAAGCAATGACTCATTGTCAGTATGTGACAGCTTATGAATGAGTCACTGGATACAGTTGAGCAGAAGTCACCGAAAGCTGAGACTTCAAAACAAACACAAACATTATGGCACTCCCAGACACCAGAGAACACTTCCGTCAGACACTGTTCTGTAATTGTTACTTAATAGCTGGTAATGATGGGAAATTATGTTGCTCATGGTGATATTAACTTAGTGACGTCTGATTCTACTGCTAGTGCTCTGACGGTGTAGGGAAGTGAGTGTGGACCCCCCCCCCCACACACACACACACACACACACAGATGCACGTTTTGTAAATATGCAAAGGAAAGGAATTTGACACTTGAAGAATGCTCAGTTTGAGAGCTTAAGGAACAGTATACACATGGAAAAGAATACACTGAATCCCCCAAAGTGTTTTTTTGTGAACAAGAGTCGGTGAGAAAGAGAGAAACTAAGATAGTGAGAGAGCGAGATACTTCTTGCCATGATTGTGTATGGTCCAGTGTGTTTGTGTTGCCCCTGTGAGATGTGTGTGTTGCCCCTTTGAGATGTGTGTGTTGCCCTGAGCTGAGGCGTAGCCGGGCTCCAGAGGACTGACCCATCACGCTCACTCTCAGCGTCTCATCGATCCTCATTCAGTCTGGATGTGGTCTGTGTGCCCCTTGTCCTCCCAACTCCCACACCACACGGATGACTTGTGTACTTACACACACTCCCACACCACACGGATGACTTGTGTACTTACACACACACCCACACCACACGGATGACTTGTGTACTTACACACACTCCCACTCCACACGGATGACTTGTGTACTTACACACACTCCCACTCCACACGGATGACTTGTGTACTTACACACACTCCCACTCCACACGGATGACTTGTGTACTTACACACACTCCCACACCACACGGATGACTTGTGTACGTACACACACTCCCACACCACACTGATCACTTGTGTACTTACACACACACACCACACGGATGACTTGTGTACTTACACACACTCCCACACCACACGGATGACTTGTATACTTACACACACACTACACGGATGACTTGTGTACTTACACACACTCCCACACCACACGGATGACTTGTGTACTTACACACACTCCACACGGATGACTTGTGTACTTACACACACTCCCACACCACACGGATGACTTGTGTACCTACACACACTCCCACACCACACGGATGACTTGTGTACTTACACACACTCCACACGGATGACTTGTGTACTTACACACACTCCCACACCACACGGATGACTTGTGTACCTACACACACTCCACACGGATGACCTGTGTACTTACACACATTCTTACTGACCAGGGCTGGGCATTCTGCCCTGCAAGCTGCCAGTTCCTGTGGTAAAACATCTTTGTCACATAAAACCAGTCATAAAATGCACCCACCATCACTGCAGCTTCCCTATTAAACCCCACCTGTAGTAGTCACACATTTCAGAGCCCTGTGATCAGGCACGAGCACACGTCCTCAACGCTCCCAGCCTTACGTGTGGACATAATAACATCACATGTTTGACATGGCATATTCACATGCTCATATTCCCGGCACCTTCATTTCACAGGAGGTGAGCGACGCGGAGATGATGGAGCTGGTCCACAGCGCCCTGGGCAGGATGACC
>NC_045164.1:24321475-24338975 GCF_900700415.2 Clupea harengus | reverse complement strand
ATCCTATTTATCATAGCATGGCCGTTAAGGCTTACAAGGCCAAACACACACACACACACACACACACACACACACACACACACACACACACACACACACACACTAGTTCAGTAATCCAGACACATGTTCATGTTCACTGGCAGAGTATGCCAGCATGTACTACATCTCTCTTTCTCTCTCTCTCTCTCTTTCTTCCCTTTCTCTCAAAGTCTCAGAGAACTTTATCATACTCTATCAGGAGGCTTAGACATTCAGTACCCATACAGGCATGTACACACACACACACACACACATAAGGATACACACACACACAAAGACACACACACAGACACACGTACACACGCACACACACGCACACACACACACACACTCACGGACAAAGATAAACACACACGCATACAGTCCAGTAAGCCCTGGCTAAATTAATTAGGAACAAGAGGCAGTAGTAGGGCCAGGGTAATGGTGCCAAATGCACTCAGTGTTGTTGTTCATTACTAGCCTGTCTGCCTGTTTACCAGCCACAGCAACAACAACAACAACAACAACAATAATACCACTACCACCACCACCAACAAGAGTCCTTCCCCCTGGCCAGACTCGGTGCAAGGTAATGAACACAAGCCCACTGCCTCCTATCCCCCTCCATGAGCAATACATATTCATCATCCAGCGCACATATTTAGAGACATGATTCCCTATCAACATCACAGTCCCCCGAGGAAGGCAGTCACAGCACGAAGGCACACTGAGTTTCTCAAGACATCAGCACATCACTGTACTTCCCTTCCGCTTCTCCCTCCCTCTCTCTCTCTCTCCCTGTCTCTCCCTCTCTCCCTCTCTATCTCTCTCTCTCGCTCTCTCTCTCTCCATCTCCCTGTCTCTCCCTCTATCCCCCTCTCTCTCTCTCTCTCTCTCTCTATCTCTATCTCCATCTCCCTGTCTCTCCCTCTATCCCCCTCTCTCTCTCTTTCTCTCTCTCTCTATCTCTCTCTCTCTCTCTCACTCTCTCTCTCTCTCTCTCTTCCTCTCTCTCTCTCAAGCCTTTCCTTCCTCTCAGCTCTGCCTCTTTTCGTTTGTAGATTTTCTTCCCTCCTGCTTCAGTCATCATTTCTTTTTTAGTTTTTTTGTTGACGCAGTCTCTGTTTTTCTCCTGTGCAGTCAGGAGCAAGTTGTTGTTAAAGTTGACCTCCTCCTTTCCCCTCTGCTTCCCTGTGTTAGTATCCCTTATGATCAACGTTTTTTCCCCTCCCATCATCCCTATTAATGAGTCAAATGTGAATGATTAGAGTACCGCAACTTGTCCCTCATCATTACCCTTAGACCATCATCGGTGTGGCTGATACATTAGCCAGTATGTCTACCTGGCTAAATGCACCCATATTAACCTCCTTAATTAAAGGTTAAAGTGACAGTCCGTGCTTAATGACATGCTCTCCCTCAATAATGTATGAGCATGGTGACACGGCGGCCGCCCGCGTGGCGGTGAAAGAGTTAAAAAGTCAAAGATAATCACCCTGTCAGAGAGATGCTGCTCTGAGCTCATGCTCTGCTGCATGCAGGGGTGGATGGGAGAAAAATGCTCTTTGCTTCATGTTTACCAACGAGTGTGTATGGCAGTGTACTGCTTGGGGTTCTCCTGCACATCCAGAGCAGTGAACCTCCACTTCTTTTCTTTCTTTCTCCCACTCTTTTTCTCTCATACTCTCTCTCTCTCTCTCTCTCTCTCGGTTTCTTTCTCTCTCTGCGTTGACAGGTGCATGCTTCTGTTTGTTGATAGGTATGATATGAATATGCCATTATTGAGAAACGAGATGATAATAAAAGACATGGGTTAAGCCTGCTTTCACATACTGCCTGATCTTTATTGAAATCCCTTAAAGTCACACTGCATGTGTCTATACAGACTGTGAAAAGCCTGTGTATGCATCATGCTTTGAGAGCTACCTGTCTGTCTTCCATTGTCTGTGTGTGTGTGTGTGTGTGTGTGTGTGTCTGTGTGTGTGTGTGTGTGTGTCTGTGTGTGTGTGTGTGTGTGTGCGTGTGAATGCATCATGCTTTGAGAGCTTCCTGACTGTCTTCCATTGTCTGTGTGTGTGTGTGTGTGTGTGTCTGTGTGTGTGTGTGTGTGTGTCTGTGTGTGTGCGTGTGTGTGTGTGTGTGTGTGTGTGTGTGTGTGTGTGTGTGTGTGTGTGCGTGTGTATGCATCATGCTTTGAGAGCTACCTGTCTGTCTTCCATTGTCTGGCCATTCATTTCTCATGCTCACACCTCCTATGGAAATGGACTCTCCTTGTCAGTTGATCGTGCTTCTATACACATATTTGTGTGTGTGTGTGTGTGTGTGTGTTACGCTTATAAGGACATTTATGTGTGTGTGTGGGGGGGGGTGTACATACGCACACCTGCATCAGTATTCTGCCCTATAAACGGCTGGACCTCAGACTTCCTACACAGAAGGACAGAGGCTTATCTCATCATTTTACATGCTGATACTTTCTGATAAGTAAGGCCACACACAGCCTGTGCAGACAGCTATGACAGCCTAGCCTTACCTGAGTGCTTCATCCCAACATTGGGAAAAGCTAATACTAAAACCATTACAGATTGTGTACATTGTCACTAAAGAAAACTACATTTTTTTTTTTTTGCTGTAAAGAATTGTGTATTGCATAAAGCAGGCGAAAATAATTAGTGGTGATCCTAAGTAGACCGGATTCAGATACTGATGACACTTCATAAATAGTTTGTATATAGAGCAGGATGATAATTACGTTAATTCTCAATCTATAACTGCCATTTGTGTTTTCTGCTAACCTTTTTAAACCGACTTAATAGGATTCCATGACCATAATATGGTACATTTTAAATAGCTCTTAAAGGCCCGATAGACGCACTACGGCATCACTGTTGATGTATTTGAATATCTGATCTCTCTCTTGTTCTCTTTCTCTCTCTCTCTTGTTCTCTTTCTCTCTCTCTCTTGCTCTCTTTCTCTCTCTCTCTTTCTCTCCCTCTCTCAGACTCTCGCTGATGTATTTCAATATCTGATCTCTCTCTCTCTCTCTGACTCTTTCGCTCTCTTTCTCTCTCCGCTATATACTAACAATCCTATTTGAGTACACGGTTCATCTCACTGGACAGCCTGAGATTAGATTTCAGCCCCTATGCTGTCCCATAAAAATATATTTTTTTTGATAGCTTAGGAGACCGAGATGTGATCTCATAATTGTTTCATTTATGTATCAATTTAATCACAGATATTTCTACTAAAATTCCTTAAGAGAAACAGTTTGAGAACAAAGTGAGATAAGCCACTATGGTGATACAAATATTTCTCTGGTTACCCCACTCTTCTTGTCATTGGCTAGTTAAATGCATACTACTGTTAAAGTGTACGCCTCATCCACAAACACCAAGGTTGTCTTGAGAGAGAAACAGAGGACGTTATATTGAGATGATGAGCATGATTTGAGACCCTGTTGAGATCTCTCCATTACAGTAACCAGAGAGATTTGGTCCATACATAAATCTGAGAAAAAGGAGACTCAAGCTTAAATCTCCCTCGAATGTCATTGTTATTTAGGACTAACTATGATGAGAATAAGGAGATCTCTTCTTAGATTTTCTTTTCTTATGGGATTGCTCCTTTGTAAAGTTTACCACAGGTCTGGCAAATGATGTCCTGTGTACACCTACGGGAGCTTAGCACATACATTAGCACTAAAGTGTAGCTAGACATTTTCATTTTCTCCTGTTCGCTGCACTGAATCGCCCTTTCCACACCGCTTTTCATCTGCTTCCTTTTTTAATTCACCAGACTTTTGTTTCTTATGCTTATCAACTTCCTCCATGATTTCACTTATCTTGTTTATCCAGAGCATGTTTTTTTTTTCTGTATAACCAAAAGGTTTAGTCCAGCCAAAAATACACCAAAAAAAATGTGAAAACTTTGAAAGACATTTAGATTAATTTCTTGCCTGTATTAATTTAAATAAGTCTCTTAATTCTGAGTGAACATTGGTGCTTGCCTTCTGGTTTCTCTCTTATGCACCTACTTCAGTCATTCACTGATGCAATTAAGAAAATGGCAACAGTCTGAAAATACACCAGTGAGCTTTCATTAGGTCATTGCAGTCACGAAAAAAAATAGATTTTCCATTTCAGACATCTCTCCTGCCTGCAGTCAATATTTTAAAGAACTAAACGTATGCCTAGCACTAATTATCCTGAATAACTGTTTTCTTCATTTGTTTGAGAGTGACATATGAGAGACATATTTTTTGTAGTTGAAAAGGTAATTAAATGAATCATCGTTTTTTTAATTTGCTTGGTATCATTATAAATATGACACAACAAATGTTTGTGAAGTCTCTGGGTAATTTCCTAATCACCATCAACGTATTTAATTGTTAATTCCTTAGTCTAAATTAATTAAAGGATCTAATTATATTTTAATTCTAATGTGACAAGTGTGTCTGTTCTATCTTAAACTGGATTAAAATATGTCACGATGGCCTTTGATCCCAAAGCATTTAAACGCTAAACAAGATGAATAATTCTTAAAGCATTTTTTTAAAGGAGAGGCTTGCCACCTGTCTTTGCCATAGATAGATGTTTGCTCACTGTCATGAATATAAAGACAATCTGGCATTTTAGTCACACTCCATGGCCTTGCCTTGCCTAGCCAGGGAGCTCATTGTTTGAGTCTCTTGTAGGGTCTCTGAGGGAAATCCCTAGCCTTGTCAGAAGCTAGTTTTTATTCCCCGATGCACAACACCTATATGTACTGAATATGTTGCAGGTTTCGGATTCATAATCATGAGTGTCTAAGTAATTACTTTTACTTGGGCACGATTATTTTAACAGGGTCTTAGTTCATTTGAAAAAACTAGAGAAAAAACAAGATGTTTCCATGGCTTGCATTAAAAACATGTTTGTCCGCATGCCGACACACACACACACACACACACACACACACACACACACACACACACACACACACCAGTGCATTGGAGCCCCTATGGATACTGTCTTTCCCTCACTCTCTTTAAAACCCTGTTTAATTGTCACAGGATGCTGCAGTCTCGATATTTTATAAAGCTATCAGCCATCTCATAACAATGTCCCAGCTGAAATATACTATCTTAAAATAACTCACAGATCTCAGATTTCGCTCTCTATGGCTCTGCTTTGTATCAACCTCTGTTTCTGAGCTTTCGCTCTCCATCTCCCTCTCTCTTTTTCTCACAGTGTCCTTCTGAAACACACGCACACAGACACACACACACACACACACACACACACACAGTGAGAGAAACTGAAATACACACTTCCTCTCTGGGCTGGAATGAGACTCTTTGAGTTGATGAAAGCCTGCCTGGGGTATGGAAATGAAAAAAACTAAAGAATCCCCATCTCCATGTTGGTATGGAAACTTGGCAACAATTGGCTTTTTATCAAAGGCTAGCATGAATCTAGAGTGCTGTAGCTGCATGGGACCTAAGGTACTCAGTCAAACTGGACACTGAGTTTACCTTGATATTTTTATTTATTTATTTTCCCTTCACTTTTGTATTCAGAATTATTGCAGTTATTTCATTCTTGCCATTGAGATGGGATATATAGCTTATACCCAACATATAATTTCATCTGTAGTACTAGCTCTGAAGGTGTACTAGCTTTGAGGCCAGTGGTATATTATAAAAGGAAATTACACTGATACGATGACCCTAACACTAGTGTCCCCTAGCTGTGAATGTTCATTGGGAAAGTAGAGTGTTTTGCACATTTATTAAACAATTGTTTTAGTTGCATGCATCATACATCACTACAAGACGTTTGCATCTGTTCAGCTTCCGAATGAAGATGACGGATGTCTGATATGAAAAGGGAGAAATGACACAAGTTTGATGTCATACAGTTCCAGTGCACACTTTAAGGATCACTTTATTCTACGTCAACATGAAGGGACCGGTGCTTATCACACCCCCATACGTCTTGTAGCCTCACTGCACACTGGACTTTCCTGCTTTCATCTTATTACACATTAAAGCCTGGAAATATTGCCAATGCCATGTTAGCTCTGTCAGCATAATTGTGTAGCACTGCAGTTTATCATGCTAAAGCTTAATGTTAAATGGTGTTTTAACCGGGAGCATACTGAGAATGCAGTATTCCTCCACACCTCATTTATCTCCCTCCAGTACGCTGTTTTATAACCACATGCTTCCTCTGCCAGGGCATTTGGTTTACTGCATACTGGCGTGTTCCCCCTCCTCCCCCACCACTTCCTATTGTCATTCCCAGCAGGGAGAACACGAGGGTGTCCATACGGAATCGTTGCATGATCCCTGCATGCGCACTAAACTCCCGGGATTCCCTTAGAGGCATCTCAGGATCTTCGCCAGAGACCTTCGCAAAGATGCTTACTCTGTTAGCACAAATCCGGCCAATTCAGAACCCGACCCCTTTAAATGAGGTTTAGCTATACGAAAGCCTATTCCTGCAGCACGCATCTTAACCAGAGGAAGCTTATCCACTGTTTTTGAATGGTTGACATTTTGTTACTGATGTGACGTCTCCTTCCTTACAGAGAAGAATCGATAACAAAAGAAGCCTGATATGCTTTATCATGCTAGTGATTGTGGATAAAGATACTTTAAGATGGAGAGTGTAGCATGGTAGCAAAGCCCAGCCTACATGAAAAAGTTGTTGAACAGTTTCAGAATTGATAATGCTGTGCTTTTCTGTATATATGAACATAAAAAAAATCCAGTTGTGTTTTTGTGTGAGATAGAAGAGTGAGTCCTACCAGCAGAGGTCATGCCCATCCTCAGAGAGAGACATGCCAGGGGTAATCAGCAGCCCAACACACAGACAAGCTCTGAGGAGAAAGCCATGTCACGCACCTTAGCCCTCTGGGAGTCGGCCCCTGTGTTGCCACTCTGCTGCCCCACACCCTCTCCCTGTACCCCCTTTATCAGCTTCTGTTGCCACTCTGCTGCCCCACACCCTCTCCCTGTACCCCCTCCATCAGCTTCATTTAATAAGCAATGGGGAGAGAAAGGGATGGGAAGACGAGAGAAACAAAAGTGAGGGTTGACAGGCTTTTCTGTTTTTCCGGCCAGCCAGAGTGCCTGCGTCAGGTTTAGGAGGAGTGAAGTGGAGTGGGAGAGGGTGGGGGTGGAGAGAGAGAGAGAGAGTAAGAAGATTTTGATGCTTCGGGACAGAGTCAGCGCAGCACGGACGACTAATGGAACACATCACCCCACCAGGTGCTAAAGACTCTGTCATCCTGTCATAGTCTAAGGACTCCGGGGGGTCAAACTGGCGGGCTGATATGAGTGCAAGTGACTTGGGGTCAAAACCTCACTGCCTGGTCTGACAGACTGTTTCCCTGGCACGCTAATGCATTTGTCAAGGCAGAGATAGCGCAGGATAAATGAGTTTGGAGGTGTGAAAGTTGTGACAGATGGATAGCTGAACTGTTACCGGTGCATTATCTGTAATCGCCAAACTATATTTGGGGTGAGGTGCTATTGCTAATCTCTGCTGAGGCAATAGTACGTGTTTTATTTTATATATATAGTAGTTATCTGAGGTGCTTTGCTTTGGGGGAATGTGGAATGGAAATTGAAGTCAGTGAGACAACAAATTATTTTTTTTTCCCCCGCAGGAGTATTGCCCGTGGCTTGGCTGGGGATCTGAGTAAGATGTGTTTTGTTGGAGAGTGCTTTGTTAAAAGTGAATATGAATATATTTTAAATAAATTCAAATGACCTTATCAGCTGCAGGCACAACCCCTATGGAGACAGTAGGACAGAGCTCAACCCCCTAACTGTACCTGCAAAACAGCAATTCAAATTCAATTGGCTCGAGGACAGACATGGCCAAAATACAAAACACAGTCACTGTCAATCGCTGTGGAAATACTGATGGGAAGAAATTGAATACATGAATATTTATGCTTCACAAAATCACTATGTAACAAGGATAATGTCTGGGTATGATGTTTGACAAACAACAAAAAGGAGCTGACAGATTAACTATGAATTTGCTTGTCAGTAACCTGGCCAGATAGAACATGGGGCAGGATGAATGCCGTTTCTGTGCTCTGATTGGCTGATTGGGCGGCGCAGAGCTTGTTAGCACTTCTGTGTGCAGCAGCCTTTGGTGGGCGGAGTGAAAAGTGAGTGAGGATTCTCTACCTGATGATGCCCACGCCTGTTGCCTTGGTGACCCGATGTTTACGTGAGCGGCTTTCCAAAGCGCTGGCGAGAGTGTGAGTCACAGGAACTCCGAACGGTTTTGCCACATTCATCATCTGTGCATTTCCACTCAGTGGTAATTGATTAGCAATTCCCACCCCTGATGAGTTTAGGGATAATTGTGTTAAATCATCATTTCTCACTGCACACACAATGATCCCCCTCTCCTTCTCTCTCTCTGTCCCTCCTTTTCTCTCCCTTTCTCTCTCTCTCTTTCACTCTCTCTCTGTCCCTCCCTTTCTCTCTCTCTTTCACTCTCTAGCTCTCTCTCTCTCTGTCCCTCCCTTTATCTCTCTCTGTGTCCCTCCCTTTCTCTCTCTCTCTCTCTTTCTCTTTCTTTTGCGTTGACTCAAAGAGAAAATGTATGCTGTTTTGACATTGTTTTTGTGTGTGTGTGTATGTGTGTTAATATTGTTATGACTTGTGATTTCAAATAAGATGTTGCATGTGTTATTGCTCATGAAGGTAAAAAAAGATCTGGCACTCTTTCTCTGAATGTATCAGATGGACGGGCAGGAGACATTTGGAGGCCTCAGGTGGCCACGAGGGGATTGCATCTGTGCTGTTTATTTTGAGCTGTCTTTGTTTTTTTTGAGTCTGTCTTTATTTGTAAGTCTGTTTTATTTGTGTGATAATCTTGTGCTGCATGAGGAAAAGAGACCTTAACGGCATTTTACCCCATAATAGTCAGTTGTACAGAGTGTAAATGATACATTTGGCTACGTATAATAGTCTTTCATTCATTGGTTTAGCCAGAATATGTAAACAAACCTTGACATACCAAAATGGCCACCCATTCATTGGCCATACTATAACTATCTACCCTTTACATAAAGGAAAATAGAAATGCATACATATTTTTGGATACCTTCAATTAAGTGGTTTACTGATTTATTTATTTATTTATTTGTTGAATCTCTGTAATCACTACCAATAGCACAACCTACGCCTACGGTCTAGCTTGACCACATGTGCTCTACGGGTCTTTATTCCAACCTCTTCTCCCTTCCGAACTGCAACCTTCCTGTCAGCAATTACTCGCCCACGACACCAATGCATTGTGTGTTGAGTTCTCGTTTTGCAGCTGGGTCAAATTGTTCTCACAGCGATAGAACCAGACAAGGCTGCGTTTAGAGGCCCTCGTACATGGCGCCACACCAGAGTATGATTGCTACGTTCACACCTATCCAATCGAATCACACAAAGGGTGTAGGCCGCCCAGGGTTTGATTCAAACTGTCTGCCGCATATATATGAAAGCCTCTCTGCATGACCTCTTCATACTCACAGTACTTCAGACATATTTCTTATTCGTGGTGGTGGTGGTGGTGGTGGTGGTGGTGTGTGTGTGTGTGTGTGTGTGTTGTAGTGCAGCCAAACTAATAAGACAATAGCCAAGACAATAGACTACAAGCAAATCTCAAAAAGAACACTTCATAAGAACTCAAAAGACTGTGTCCAAAGTTCATAACTGATAAAGATGAATAGAAATGCACCACTTTTGCAATCAAACAGTGAGATTCATTCGTGAACATAGGAACAAACAGTGGATCAAAAGATTGTCACCGACAAAGAGGGCATTCGCAAACACCTCATAATACTATCAAACTAATTTAACCCCTCATAGCATGAATGAAATGAGTAGAATAATAAAGGGAAATACATTTGAGAACAAAATGAATGGTAAGTAGGGCTGTTGAAGAGTTTTGGGTTGGTTTTGAACTGTAGGGAAGGGAAGTTTGAATAGTCAGTCGGAGAAGTTAATGAGGTTCCCAGCTGAGATTAGGGGGCACTCGGGACGTTAGAAAAAGGGACTTTTGGAGCCAGATACCTAGCCAACAACCCTGCAAGAGGGAAATAGAAAAGTAAAGTCCTTTCAAACCATTAGATGCCCTGCTGCTTGGTCCATTCTAGTCCCACAAACACAGTTATTTTCCAGCAGGTCCTCTTTTCATTCAGGATCCTTGCAGGTTGCTTTGTAGTATTTCCTCCCAGGGTAGAATCCACAAGAAACAAATCCAGAGGAACAAACTGTACATCTTCTTTGTGCTCTTCCCACCCTCACACTCTCTTCAACCCTCAGCAAAAACTTTCTCAGTGAGCTGTTTGTGTGGTGTGTGAGTGTGAGTGTGAGTGTGAGTGTGAGTGTGTGTGTGTGTGTGTGTGTGTGAAGGTTATGTGATATTGTGTGAATACTAATACACATGTATGTGATAACTTGTGTCCCCCTTCTCTTCTTCCCCCTGTCTCTTAGTTGGCTACCTGGGACTCCAGCCGTGGGTTGAACGGAAGCCTGAAAGAGAACCGGGTGGAGAGTAGCATGCATGGCGTCACGCTGAAAGTGGTCACTCTCCTGGTGGGTCAACTGGTACACTGACACACACACCCACACACACACACACTCACACACACACACACACACACACACACACACACACACACACACACACACACACACACTCAACTGGTACAGATACACCAAACAGCGCACCACATCACACCCTATGATAGTAATAAATCTCTCACGACATGGCATCAGTCAACCTCACCCTATGCAGTACTCAAAAAATGTGCTGTCTTGTTTAGAATATACTGGTCACATGGCTTTGCTCTCCCTTTCGGAGTAAGTCTGGCCTCTTCAGTTTGCGGCCAGTAGTCTTTTCTCAGGTGTTAGATCAGAGGCCCTTTTTCTGAGATAAGAGAGGGATGTTAGAGTCGGGGCTAATTTCAGTAACACTTTGTCCTGGCCACTCTTGCCTCGACGCCTCCGTCCCGTAATGTCCTAGAGCGAAATTTAGAGAGGTAATTTCTGACTGATGAAGCATCTTGCGCCTCTGTGAGCACAGCGTTACAGGTCAGTGGCCTCCGCAGAAACCCTGGATCCAGATTAACTTCTGGTGCTGTTGTCGTGGCTGTTGTTGATAGCGGTGCTATTAATGGAGACCTAAACTAGAGACACACTCACTCTTCTACTTCTCTTTCTGTGGGGTAAGGTACAGTCATGCATCTCCAGTCTGAAAGCTAGTTCATTAAGGCCATTTCAAGGGTGCAATAGACTTTTCTGGAACTGGTTTCATTTTGTATATTCTGATGCTTTCTGCATCGTTTTGAATTGTTCACTCACAGAATGTATACATTAGGATGTATAAACTATCAAGGTTTCAACATTCTGGATTTAAGAAGGGGTTTAACATAAGTGGCTTTTTTTTCCCAGGAGGAACCATTCGTGATGGTGGCGGAGAATATTCTAGGCCAAACCAAACGTTACAAAGGCTTTTCCATCGATGTGCTGGATGCACTCTCCAGGATCTTAGGCTTTAAGTATGACATCTATCAGGTAGAAGACGGCAAATATGGCTCCGTGCTCCCCAACGGCTCCTGGAATGGCATGATTGGAGAACTCATTGGAAAGGCAAGTTGTGTTCATAATGCGGGTATGAGAGTGCTGCAGTTCTGGTTTCCCACGTTGTAGTGCATTTTATGTGCACTGAAAGGGGATGAGGTGTACATTGTCTATATAAGGGATAGTTTATCTGAACAGAGAAGTAGTATCAAGTGTTCATTTGAGGGAAACCTTTTGACCTTTTTTTTCAATGCAGAATTTCAGCCAGTTTTTTTATATCCATATTTATATGAACATATTCCCTTCCGATTGGACTTAGCTGCAGTGCAACATCATTACCATAACATTCATAGTATGCTTTTGCATGTAATTATCTTGAATCTACCAAAACTCTGTAAAGGGAGCGTGCAAATAGAGTGAGTGTGAATGTACAGCTATTTGATAGAGATTAAATTATAAATAAATAAATACAAGAGATTGTGTCATCCACAGTAAAAGAAAAAGGTTAAAAATATAAAAAAAAGAATTGCAGCGGTAAGATCATAATCATTTTCGTGTAAACTCTTCACAGAAAGCGGACGCGGCCATCTCCGCCATCACCATCACGCCGGAGCGCGAGAGCGTGATTGACTTTAGCAAGCGATACCTGGACTACTCCGTGGGCATCCTAATGAGGAAGTCGCAGGAAAACATCAACATCTTCTCGCTCCTGGCGCCCTTCGACCTGGCGGTGTGGGCCTGCATTGCCGCCGCCATCCCCGTGGTCGGGGTCATGATCTTCCTGCTGCGTCGCATCCAGTCGGTCCGCTCTCAGACCCTCCCCGGACCCCACGCGCCTCCGTCGGCCACCACCTCGCTTCAGAGCGCCGTCTGGATCGTCTACGGAGCCTTCATGCAGCAAGGTAAGAGGGCTTCTTAACTTGAGATACAATCAACTCCCATTGATTTTTTTTATTTTTTTTTAAAGACTGCTATTGTAAATACTACCTGAAATGACTTGCTTAGCAGCAAAAGGAAACTGTCCGATGCTTTCAGAATTCAGGGACAGCATGCTGCTTTTAGTCTTTACCGAGTGTAAATAGTGTGACATCATCTCTGGCAAGGTCAACACACCTCCATCTGAAATAGCCCATTCGTCCCTGGCCGAGGCTTATTATTTTCTCAAAACCAGCCCTATGAAATTTGTCATTTAAGGAAATATCAAACATCAAATTAAAATCAAATTGTGGAGATGCTCACCCAGCCTCAGTGGGTTGGGTCTTCACTGTGTCGCATTTGCCATCTGTGCTGAGCATCTCCTGGAATGAAATTGGCGGCGCTCCCCTGGGCCAGTTCACCACTAGGCTGCCTCGCTCCCTCATATGTCTGCAATAACGAATTTTGGACAAAACACAAGGTTGCCTTCTAAATTGTTAGGGGGGAACCGAGCGTGTTCTGTGTTCTCCTCCAAGGCTGTTACTAGAAAGTATTGGCAGTTTGTACAATGGAAATGATTGGGTGCTGAGGACAGAAACCCCAGTCTGAATTTCAAGGTGGGTAGTGGTGACAGGGAAGAAAGAAAAGAAAATGAACCTCCGGGGCTCTGGAGATTTAGGCAATATGAGGAAAGAAAATGTCACAGTTTTGACAGTGCGGTGGACATAAAAGTCAATGTCAATATATACGAATGAGCAAGCTGTTCATTAGACACGTCGGCAGGAACACCCTGGATTTACATACACATTCAATCCACCCACAAAGGCTTTTTGTGAGAGCGCGTGACGACACTCTGCAGACTTCAGTTCTCCAAAGGTGCCTTTCATTGGAGGAATATGAGGTCTGCTGGGTGGGATCCAGGCATTTGAGATTTGGATAAATGACTACTTCAGCAGTGTCACCGAACCCTCGCAGCTGGATCTATCAAAGTCTGGCTCTGGGCCCGTCTTGCTTTTGAAACGCCAAGTGGTTATCGTTTAGGGAGGCTGCCATCACTTGCTCTTACAAACCTTTCTTCTTTTTTTTTTAAGCTTCGGGAGCGTTTTTATTCCAGTTTGCTCTTGTTTCACTCAAGGGCATGGCATAGGCATTGCAATTTGGAACCTGACGCAAACTGTTTGACATTGCCGTTGGATGAAAGTACACGCTTTTTTAAAGAAAAAAACAACAACTTTAATTTGGCGATTGGACTAAGTTCTCTTGACAATGGCCCACCTTTTGTCCGGGTGTTCCGGCTGCCTTCCCCCTGTTATGAGGTCAGCGGGTCTGGCCCACGCAACTCCCTCGACCTCTTGACCTCTACCATCTCATCTGCTGACGCCATATGCTGAGTCACTGCCACTCCTCCTAGAACACCTTGGGTTTGTGATGCGTCTCAAAATGTACCAAATTAATGGACAAGGCGGAGACAAGTCAAATTTAAGTTAATTTAAATTCCATTAGTTCATTTCATTAGTTTGTTAAATATAACGGGGCACCTCGAAGGCCGTTACCTTGCCTACACCCTGGTTGCCACACATGCATTTAGGCACGTATAGCCCATTAAGGAAATATTTGGTTCCGTTTAAAAAAAGGCAACCTGTTTAGTTCCTAGTACTACTTTCTTTGGGTGACATTGCATTTAGACTACTTATAATACGTTTATAATAAGAAAATACGTTTATTTTTTCATTCATCAGCTGCCCTGCCTCTATTATTTACTATGGTTGTTATAGTTACCTTTCAAAGTTTCTAGAGGATTGATAGAGAACAGTGATGAAACTTTTTCAGCAGATTTAGTTTATAGATGGCCTGTTATAGAGAATTAATGGACACCTGCCAGCCAATCAGAAAAGAGTATTTCTTGCCTCGGGGATGTTCCATTCCATTCCATTCTCTCTCTATCTCTCTCCCTCTCTCTCTCTCTCTCTCTCTCTCTTCAATGCCATTTCTGTGACTTTATCCACAGGAGAAATTCTATTTTGACATTTTCCAAAAAGCTTATGTGTCTCAGTCTCAGGACCCAACTCAGATCTGAGAAGCCAGTGAGATAAGATGATGAGAAAGGCCACAGTGAATGAGCAAACAAAGCCAAAATAAATAGAAGGCTGGAAAAAGACTACGTGTGTGTGTGTATGTGTGTGAGTGTGTGCTCAGAGAATGTGTGACGTGGGCAAACTAAGTATGCTTGTGAAAATAAGAGATTGGGAATGACCGGAGATTGGGACAGAGTGTACAATAATGAGGGTTGGGGAGTAACTAGCTACATGTAACAGAGTTAATAAAATAATTATTACCTATTATATAATAATTAATAATTAAATTACAAAATACAATGTAATTGTTATCCATCACTGAGAAAAGGCAATTCAATTATCAAATTGTCAGAAATTTGGGTTGGTCCGAATATATTCTTTTTGGTAAAAATCTTTAAAGCTTAGGCTATATGTAGAACATCACATTCATTCTGTTGCTTTTTCATTCACACACTCAAATTTTGAGCATGGTTTTTGATTGGTTCTCTTGTTTTAATACTAATGTATGTTACATTACTTTGATGAAGTAATTAAAATAGTTAAGTAAATTACTTATTAGAACAGGATAACTAGTAATCTCTAACCTGTTGCATTTCAAAAGTAACCTTCCCAACGCTGACAATAATGAAGGTCTGTGATAGAGTACCGATACCGATAAAACTGAGCCTCACAGATGAATAAACTGAAAGACAACAAACCCAGTGTTATGAAAATAACAGATGCTCGGAGCGGTAGTAGTGGAGGAAACACTGATCCTTTCTTGTCTCCTGACTGCCTCCCCCTCTCCCGCTCCCTCCATCTGTGGTAGGTGGAGACTCCATCATGAGCTCGGTGGCCTTGAGGATTGTGATGGGGAGCTGGTGGCTCTTCACACTCATCGTCTGCTCGTCCTACACCGCCAACCTGGCTGCTTACCTCACCGTCTCACGCATGGACAACGCCGTGAGGTAAGTGTTTCCCGCTCCGAACCACCCCCCCCCACTCTGTCTCAGATAGAAGATCACAGGAGGAATTGGTAGTGTAATTGTTGTGCATTCAAATGATCAAACTGATTTAATATTGACATTTGATTCATTCTGAAAAATATTTCCACATCCTCATACTTTTTAGGAACTGTTTCATGAACTTTAGTTGGTATGCAAATGTAGTTTTTTGAAAAATGTTTTTTTTTTTTTCAATATTTTTTTCATGGAGGAAATGAACGCCTACATGTATACATTTAGGCACCTGTATACATTTATATTTTGCGGGGGTTTGAAAAAAAATCCAGCAGCCACACTAGAACTCACCTCTCTCACTTTCACAGTTCACACAGGCCATGTTCTCTATATCATGCGTGCAACAGCACCGCTATATGCACTTTGGCAGGTTGAGAAATTAACCACATGGCAGATCTGTGCTGTTCTTAAATTAATGTGAGGAGAACAGTGTAGAGTATATATGTGTGTGTGTGTGTGTGTGTGTGTTTGTGTGTGTGTGTGTGTGTGCGTGTGTGTGTGTGTGAGAGTAAGCAATCAATCTTGTAGATTACCTACTGACAAGGTGTAAACAATCAAGATGGTGTCATAGCAAATCCCCTCAGAGACACCCTTGCAATAAAGCTAGTGACCTAGAACACTTAGTTTCATGTCTGTACAGACTGGTTGTCTCTGCTGTTGTAAGTTAACTTCAACATCAATGTCACATGTTTAAATGCTAGAAGTAGCACAAGGTCACAGGGATCGGGTCTAGTGCACTATTTTATTTTCGAGATCATACTTCACTGGAGTGCAGTTTGTAAGACTCTTCTAACGGAGCTCAGATTAGTTGTGTCTTGAAGAGTCGGAAACTCCGCTCGAGGGCTTCGTGTCTTATGTCTTCTTTTGCATTTAGTTCAAATCATTTTTTGAAATGCCGATAGCCACTTGCCAAACGTCTTTGTCCATTATGAGAAATGAGGTCATTATGAGCTATAGAACAACGGTTTGAGATGTCTGACTGTCTTAATGTATTTCTTATTTTCATGTCCTCTGTTCTGTGAGCAGTAAATCAACAGCTACATTTTAGAGATCAACAAGATATTTTTTCTCCATTAGCATCTGAAGGACGGCCTTTCCATTGACATTCTCCTCACATATTTCTCATCCATTTTCCCTTGTGTTTATTTCTTTCATAAAAGTAACATTTGACCACTAACTGCATCATTTTCTGGACATAATCTGTTGATAGCTTTCTTCGGATGAAGATCATTTGACCGCATTTGATTTCAGAGATGTATAGACACCAGAAAATGACTTCACAAAAATTGCTCTTCATAGAAAGAAGCTTTCACAAAAATTGTGTAGCTGTTAAAATAATGGGTTGAGTAAAAGGAACAAGAAGAAGATTACAGTTACATTAATGTCCTTCCCTTAGTTTCAAACCAGAGCAGAAAAATACAGAAGTTAGACAAGCAGTCCACATGAATGACAATTAGCTATTGGCTTTTCAAAATCTATGGTTTTTCCTTTTGCTGTCTTTCATGTCTTCCCACTTCGCAGTGACATAAACAGCTTGCCCTGTGAAAGCTCCGAACAGTGCTCCAACTACCAGAAACACGAGAAAATTGCAGGAAATGTTTGTGTGAGGAAAGACAGACGTTGTTGATGTAGAATATGTCACGCTGCCCTGCCGTGTGTGTGTGTCGTGTGGATGTGTCGCCGCGGCACCTTGCAGACCCCAAAATGGAAGTGGCCCAGTTCATGTGGACTAGGTTTGCTCTCATCTCTGTAAATGTTATCTGCCAGGTGATCTAATTTATTCCTCTCGGCTCATCGCTGCAGAGAAGCGCTTGGCTCCGGGTTGTGTTTGATTTCATTACATGGGTGTTGGACAAACAGGAGAGGTGGAGAGAGTCTGATTTGTCAGGGAAAATGTCAAGCAG
>NC_045164.1:24228975-24318975 GCF_900700415.2 Clupea harengus | reverse complement strand
CCCCTGCGTGAATAGCTCCTTAGCTGAGGCTCGTCCCCCTCCCGTACCAAGGCCACTCTACCCCGCTCCCTTCCTTTCTTGCTAATGAGATCCATGTCTCTCCCTAGTCCCTTCCTCTCTGGCTGATGTGGTCCATGTCTCTCTCCAGTCCCTTCCTCTCTGTCTGATGTGGTCCTTGTCTCTCTCCAGTCCCTTCCTCTCTGGCTAATGTGGTCCAAGTCTCTCCCTAGTCCCTTCCTCTCTGGCTAATGTGGTCCAAGTCTCTCCCCACTCCCTTCCTCTCTGGCTGATGTGGTCCAAGTCTCTCCCCACTCCCTTCCTCTCTGTCTGATGCGGCCCTTGTCTCTCCCCGCTCCCTTCCTTTCTTGCTAATGAGATCCATGTCTCTCCCTAGTCCCTTCCTTTCTTGCTAATGAGATCCATGTCTCTCCCCACTCCCCTGCCGGCAGCTTTGTCTGTGCTCCTTTCCCTCTCCTGCCTGTGATCCAGGCCTTCACCTCTAGCTCTTAAGACGCGACCAGCACAGCATGGGTCCTTAAGTCAGCCTTCGCATCAGCACATGGATCACCTTCTCTCCTCCTGTGTCGTCTGAAGGTGCTGAGCTAGCTACTGCCCTTTAGCAACCCTGTCGCTATGGCTACTGCCCCTTTAGCAACCCTGTCGCTATGTCACCCCTTTCTCCTTCTTTCCTTCACCAGACCCACTCCTCTTTTTTCCCAGTTAGCATCTTTTGGTTCTTCTCTGTCCCCCTCTAACCACCCCCCACCCCAACCCCTCCCTCACGCACACACAGCCTCCTGGGAACTGTGACAACCTCTGATCTGCTTTGTGACTATAGCTCTCACAGCTGCTCACACCCAGCTGATCCGACCTACAGTCAGTGCCCCCTCTTCTCTTTCCCCAGCAGTCTTAATGCACTTGTCTCAACCCTCAGTGGGAACAGTGGCAGCAGCAGCTGTGTGGTTGTGCCTTCCCTCCAACACTCAGACTACCCCGGCTCACCTCTCCTCTCGCTGGCAGGATCCTGCTTATGGACCACCTCTGGTGCCTCCTTCCCCCAGGAACCTCCTCCCCCTTCGATCTTGAGTTGTCCTCCATCAATAGATGCCACGGATCCCCCAGCATACTCAAGGCCTCCTGGACTGCCTCGTCTTCCTCTCTCATGCTTCTGTCCCTGTGAATCTTTTGTCTTATGTCAGCCATCCCCACTTGTTTAAAGCAAATGAATGTCCTGCAATCACTTTCACTTTAAACCAGCTTATGGTGCCAAATGCCCACTTCTTTGACACTCAATTAGTTTTGCTCATTAGAGGGATCTGCGAACAACAAGCGGTCACTTGAGACTCATGCCTTCCAGCATTATACTAGTATAGCTCGCTCAACTTCTGCCTTTCTGTATCACAAGGATAAAGATTCCTGCAGGCCCAGACATTCAGTGTTGAAAAAAGGCTGGTCCACACACACACACCTTCCAAACATAAATAAGAGATAATCTCACAGACATTAGGCAAACTGAACATGCCCTCTCCAATTAAATAATGTTTTAGTCAAGCTTTGGCCGATTCTCCTGGCTCCTGCAGGGTTTTATAGGGGCTTTGAAAGAGAGGGGAAATACTATATCCATAGTTGCTCCAATGCACTGGTTAGTCTGGCTGTCTCTGTGTGTGTGTGTGTGTGTGTGTGTGTGTGTGTGTGTGTGTGTGTGTGTGTGTGTGTGTGTGTGTGTGTGTGTGTGTGTGTGTGTGTGTGTGAGAGAGTCCATGCGTTGTAGTAAATAAAGGACATCCTTTGATATCTTTAAGTATATTTACATTTGTTCAAATAACCCTTCAAGGTGATTTGCATGAAATATAGAATACACATAATCACAATAATGGCCTCCTCCTCACTCCACCCTCCACCCTCCTCACTCCTCACTCCACCCTCCTCACTCCTCACTCCTCACTCCTCCTCACTCCACACTCCACACTCCTCACTCCTCACTCCTCACTCCACCCTCCACACTCCTCCCTCCACCCTCCACCCTCCACCCTCCTCACTCCTCACTCCTCACTCCTCACTCCACATTCCTCACTCCTCCTCACTCCACCCTCCTCCTCACTCCACCCTCCACCCTCTTCACTCCTCCTCACTCCTCACTCCTCTCACTCCTCACTCCATCCTCCTCGCTCCTCCCTCCTCACACTCCTTTCACTCCTCACTCCTCACTCCACCCTTCTCACTCTGAAGAGTTTCTGTGAACGACTGTATCTGTCACAAATACAGTGTTTGTCTAATTGATTAGCCCTAGATTTATATCACCAGATAAGCACACATGGTATCTGGTAACTAAATGCACCAGGTTACCTTTTCCGTAAATATATAGTATAATTCATAGTGTCTTTTTGCTGTTGTATTTATACAAACTGAACTAGTGCTTGTGAGGCAGAGCCAGCCCCCTGAAATAAAAGGGGTAGCTATGAACATTTATTCTAATTCTTGCATTGATTCACACTCTTAAAAGCTGCTCCCATTGAAGTGCATAATTACACTGATGAAGTAGAAAGGGAAGACATTTTTGTCTTTTAGCAATCAGTGATAGTGCAATTAACCATAATTATTTGGAAGTAATGAGTGTGCGTATTTGTTTGTGTGGGCTGCGTTTCTCTCTCTCTCTCTCTCTCTCTCTCTCTCTCTCTCTCTCTATGTGTATGTCTGTGCTTGTGTACATCTATGTGTTCATGCCCATGTATTCATGCCAGAAAGTGTCCAGACGTGTTTGTGTAAGTGGAGACAAACTGGTCCAGTCTGCTAGCTGCTAGCCAAAGCCCTGTTGGGCCCAGTGCTAACACTTGTGTGAAGCAGGAACTAATTAGCGTGCACTGTCATACAGCCAGTGCTTATTCACACGCCCCGCATGAAGCACACCTGCTCCTGCTTAATAGCCTTGTTTGTTATCCTTGCTTTGATCACAAGACTCTGGCAGTGCATGATACCAGCCTATTACCACGGCCCTCTCCTTCACAAGGGTTGTAATCATTACCGGAGATGAAACCAAGGTCATAAACACCAGGCCTGTGAGATCATTTTTGGATGTATTCCATTATTTTGTCTTATTTAACAAACTGTTCTTCTACCTAGATAACATACTGCCTTGATGCTGTTTCTGTTTTTTCGTTCAGTTTGGCTGCTGTTTTCATTGTTTTAAACCAGTGGGTTGCTACAGCTTTTTTATTCATAAGTATAGTTCTATCTAGTAAAACAGAAATATAATCAGGTGTGGTTAAGCTATGGTGTATGGTCCTCACATGTTTTTTTAGGGATTTCTTTCTGATTGCTGAAGGCCGACTCTCTTTAGTCAGACACTATAGGAAAAGGGGGTTACTAACAGGTTTGAATATCAGTAAGGTAGAGAGTGGAAATACCATTAAGGCATATTAAAACTCATGAACAAATCTCAAATAGATACTGTATTTACTTACAATACCAGAACATTTAAATTTTCAGTGGATTTAAATAACAACGGGCCAATCAACTGAATCTTAGGGCACATCACAACACATAAGATATGGTTTCTAGAGACACTGGGTCTATATAATAATAATAATTATTATGACAGGTTTGGTAAGATTTTAACTAATCTGAGACAAAGTAAGTCGATGTTCTAGAGTGGAAAGGTAAAGTGAGATATCTGTGGGATATAAACAAATTAAAATGGATAGACGCCCATAGAAAATGGCGTCACAGTGGCTTCGGATGCGAAGCATCCATCTTGGATTTGGAGGGCTGCCGGTGTTGAGCTCCTCTTGGCTGCATATTGAAGTGTCCTTGAGCAAGATACCCAACCCCAAACTACTCCCAATGGCCTCTGACATTGGTTTGCAAATGTGAGGTGTTTGTAGAGAAAAAAAAACATGCATGCACAACGTGCTGTCCATTTAACAAATGCACCTGGCATACCACCAGCAGAGGACTTTCAATCTACACCTGTGAAAGACATTTGTCCATGCAGGCACCCACATAAAGTGGGACAGAGGACTAAAAAAATTGTTTCTTTAAAATGGTGGTTTGTCCTCTTTTTATCTCGTATTTTTACCTGGCCACCCCAAAACACAAACACAAGAGGACACAACAGTTTGTCAAAGTGGTAATGTCATAACAAGTGTGTGGCATATGTAATACAATTGTATAGGTGATTGAAATCAGAAAACTTCATCTCTCAATAGAGTTTATTACAGGCGAAGTAAATACGTTTTACAAACATGACAGGTTATTATTGTTTATATGACTTACTGAGACGAGCATCAACATGGCCAAAAAGGTCCCGCCAGTCTTATTAATGCACTCGAAGTCCTTGAATGTGTGAGCTATTAGCTATTAGCAAGAGAAACGCATCCATTCATTTACTCTACTGAGCCTCTTACAGAAGAGATTCAATTCAATTCAATTCAATTTTATTTATATAGCGCCATAACAATACAATTATCTCTAGGCGCTTTAAGATCAATAAGTATGTTCTGTATATGAACAGATTAAGACAGATTAAGACAAGACATTGAGAAATGGCACATAAAACACTAAAATATTATTCCATGCCCATGAAAGGTCAGGAAAGACTTAGCATGGTTTATCCCTTTGCATCCAGTTATTGAATGGACACATATAGCTCATTTTAAGCTTGTTGAGATTGTCCATCTTTGTTCTTGTTCAACCATTATTGTTTTCTGTCTTCAGTTTTTAGAATGACATACATGAGTGGGATTTGTCCCATCTTGTATCTTGTAATGTTTCTAGGTGGTCCACTTTGGACAGGACCACAGAGCTAATGTTACATCAACATAATTGGCTAAGTACAATTTCACATCACTACAATGCAAGGTCTTTTAAAGCGTGTGAATAGGATGCTGAAGAAGAGTCCTTTAACAGCCGTGTGTTTTTGTTTGTGCATGTCTCTGTGCTACAGTGTCATCCTACCTTGTAATCAAGGTGTAAAAAAAAATAAAAGAGCAATCTCTTCCCTTTCATCCAGACCCTGCTGCCTGGCTTTGAGAAAAGGCTGCCTTGCTCTGTTTTATTTTATGCAGACAAGAATTGTATAGATCAAAATGGATTTTCCACCTCGCCATTAAAGCTAACGGCACATTTTGTCTGTGATCTATTGCTTTTGCCTCTGACCATATAAACGGTGGCCTTAAAGCTGATGGACACTGATTCGTAAAGGGCCATATGCATATTCAGAGGAGGGTAGTTGATGAAGGTAGAATTGCAACTGATGGTACTTATTAAGCCGACTATGGTTCTATGGGTTTTCACAGGATGGTAGTTGATGAAGGTGCTTATTAAGCCTACTATGGTTCTATGGGTTTTCTTCTGCACCATTATTCTTAATAGGGATTAGCTATTTCTTACAATGAAAAGACATCATTATACATGAAAAGAACACGAGACAAGAGATGTTTCGAGGTAGGAAATGATTATTCTTGAGTAAGCTCTCCAGTCATCACCTATAGACCTGCATAAACAAAATCCAGACAAGGTGAAGTCCACTGAACTGACTTGACTTATAATTGCTACTTTATCCGTCGTTATTAACCTCCTGGTATTTGTCTATTCGTATGGTATTAAAAAGAATTGTACAGTATTGATTTATCCTTACTCCTTGGTTATGCTCTCGCCTCTATAATTGCTCTGATATCTGATAAGTAACCTCATTGCAATTAACCAGACAAATGAACCAGATTGGACTAAGTAAAAGTAAAATTAAATCAATAACCCTTGTGACCTTTCTGAATCATTAGTGTTTTTGGAGCTTTCATTGAGAGATTCTCTGTACCAGTATTTGAAAATTGTATTGTCTACAGCCTTTGTCTGTAAAACAGGCATGTGGGTTGGTCTCTTAAACTCATCGGTCCCCTTTATTTAATACAAAAAATCTCTGACGTTGAATGTATGACGTTGTTGTTGACTCTCAGGTAATTATCTCAATTTGACTGTGTCTTCGGCTGCTAAAAGACTTCAGAGATGGGTGCACCGTGGACATTCGGTGTAAATTACACAATACTTCAGCTCCAACTATCGCTTGTACAGCGATTGAGAGCAAGCAGCTCAAGTCA
Organism: Clupea harengus; assembly: GCF_900700415.2. Lineage (NCBI taxonomy): Eukaryota > Metazoa > Chordata > Actinopteri > Clupeiformes > Clupeidae > Clupea > Clupea harengus. The sequence continues at coordinate 24,312,883 of NC_045164.1, read as the reverse complement.
TTTTTAACTCCGAAACTCAATGGGCCTTGAGTGTGAGAAGCCCGCCATCATAAATCGCGCTGTCAGATGGGTGATGGTGGGCATAAACCATCCCCACAGTTGTTTTAAACAGGCACACACAATATACAGAGTTAATTAAATTGATTAATTGTCCAGATTTTATTAGCCGGAGATGTGCAATTTGATTCATGGAAATGTAACGTAATTGGACGCGGTGTAATTAAAAGAGGTGATAGCGAATACAGATTGAGGTACACGGGTATTTACAAAGCATGAAAGAAAGTTCAGTCGGCTGCAAAGAAAAAAAGAAAATAGGTATGCTGTTTCAACAGGGGGTGAGGGGGCAGTGGGAATCTGCATAATTACTTCTTTATGTCTAACATTTACCTTACGTGACAGATTGGCTAACCACTGTAGATGGTGTGTTATGGATTAGGTCTTGGACAAACCTCACTCCAGGTCAGGGTAAGAGCTCCCATTTTAAAGATGGTGAATAACGGTTCAAACTGGCGTGCCTTTCACTGGTGCTGACGCCGTCGTTAGCAGGGGAAGGTCATTAGAAGCAGGTCGCAGTGAAAGGTCGTTTGCGCAATGACAAATGGTTTACGTGGATTTTTCATTAAGGGCACTTCCACCTGATCAATACAAAGCAAAGGAAAAGAAATCTCCCACCGCTCAGGTCTGTGACCTCAGACGGAAGCACAAAGTGGGCAAAGTGAGGTGAAGGACAACTGGTTGCAGTTCTTTTTTTTTATGAAACCATTTCTTAAAATCATTTTCTTATCTTGGTCCGAAGTCATTTGGCCTAATCAATAGGATGTAATTGCTTGGGTATTGCTTAGGAGTTGGGTTGCAGGGTATGTTTATGAAGAGATTTAATTGTGCCAATATTAGAGTTTCAAAATCCCTCTCCTGCCTCACAGACCTGCACACACACACACACACACACACACACACACACACACACACACACACACACACACACACAACTAGTCTCTTGTGGCCAGATGAGATGCAGTCCATTGAATATAATCAGGGATTCATCCACGTATCAATGAACAACATTACAGTTTTCCTTTTCAACTTCATGTTTGTCAGTAACACTGCGAGTAACACTGTGAGTAACACTGCGAGTAACACTGCGAGTAACACTGCGAGTTGGTGTTCATAGTTGTACTGTAGAGTGAACTGAACTCCAGAGTAGCCACTAATGAATGATGTATTATCAGTCATCTCTGTGATGTATTCATTTGCAGCAGACACAAGATGTAAAGTGAAATATCACAGCATTGACATGCTTCCTGAATAGCCTTTGGTATTCGGTCATGAACATCGTTTTGTTCAATCCAATTACCGTGTCAAATAACACAGATAATCATATTTTCAAATAGCACACATGTTATGCATGCATTTTATAGTCAGTCAGAAGTCTTGAGAGCTGAGTGTTTCTGTAACAACACCAAGGTTATGGGCCACAGAAAAGTGGTTTTGGATTAGTGCATCTGAATTTAAAATGTGCACATTTTCCTATAGTCATTTGCAACCCTCCATCTTTGGTTCTGGTGGTCATATATCCACTGCCTATATCACCTCCCTCTGTCTACAGGACTTTCCAGGACCTGTCCAAGCAGATGGACGTGTCCTACGGCACAGTGAGGGACTCTGCGGTGTTCGAATACTTCCGGGTCAAGGGCACCAACCCACTGGAGCAGGACAGCACCTTCTCTGAACTCTGGAGGACTATCAACAAGAACCAGGGACAGGACAACTCAGTGGCGGGTCCCGCTGAAGGCATCCTGAGGGTAAAAAAATAAGCCTTTAATGAGTCTTTAAAGCCTTTAAATCACTGTATTTAAATCACTGCATTGCACACATTTGACACCATGACTGTCATCTAAGGAACACCAAACCCAATAACACCGGGAGATTTGGACATTTTCTCTTGAGTAGGGATTAACGACAGCCCGGTTCTTTACATCCGTGTAATAGTCATGTATATGTATGATGTAGCAGTGAGATGGGTATATCAGGTATACAGTATGTATGATGCAGTAGTGAGATGGGTATATCAGGTATACTGTATGTGTGAATAGGGCTGAACGATTAATTGCATTTGCGATTTAATCGCGATATGATAGAACGCGATTTTCTAACCGCAGCGTTCGCGATTAAAAAACGTGGTCTAAATCTTTTTTTTTAAGATGGTACATTTTGCACACAGTGTTTAAAAAGTGCATGCCTAGTGTTTATACTTAAAATGACTTTTTTTAAATGACTTAAATGCACAGTGGCAAAGCCACCGATTTGTTTCTGTAATGAGCAGTTAAATAAAAATGTAAAATGTGGGAAAGAATATTTTACACTAAATGTATCTAATATTGTGTTGGTCATATTTAAATCATTCATTACGTTTTGTTGGGAAAAAAAAGAGGATAAAAAAAAATCGCATATTAAATCGCAATCGCAATATTTTGGTAAAAAATCGCAATTAGATTATTTTCCCAAATCGTTCAGCCCTATGTGTGATGCAGTAGTGAGATGGGTATATCAGGTATATCACAACACGGCGGTGCAGGAGGACACATCTACCCTCCTCTTCAGCTCTAGTCTGGCTGAGGAAGAGGAACAAGGGAGCATTGTCCTCCCCATCAACATGACAGTCGATTCTGTGCTCACGTGCACGCAAATGGGTTCAGGATGTTTTTTGTCTTCTAATGTAATGATGTAAATATTTAAATGATAGCCTATATATTGTTTTACAGACACTAAATGAATGTGACCTGGCATTAACTACTGTGCTATTATGTAATCCTATATTCTGGAACAAATTCTCAAGCATTACGCTGAGATTCAGCCATGGGCACTATAATGAGATTTTAATAAACATTGCATCCCCCCCCCCCCCCCCCCCCCCAGTCCAACGGTGTACCATAGTACATCTGTTTAACATTCATTAAAATCCTTAGTTAAGAAGGCTTGCAGTATGTCTTATGAGCATGCGATAGGCTACATTAAATATAATAGGCTTCTGAAAGGTCATTTTTTAGATTATAACTTCAAATTTACTTAACCTTGAACATATTTAACAAAATATGTTCAATTATTTCTTGTAATTGGCCCATTTTCTGAAATCAAACTCGTATATCTTAGATTAAAGGGTTAGTGTCCTCAACTTTAAAAATAAAAAAAATAGATAAAAGGCTAGCAAAAGTTTAAAAGTTTATAGAGCACATATTTATATTCAGTTGAATATAGTACCATATATCATGCCGTCACAGTGGGACACATTAACACTTCATGCATGTCATGCAGGTTTGGCTACAGAACAGAAATATGTATCTGACAATGCATTCCTATTCACAAACGGTCCTGTGGTGATTAAGAGATTAGCTGATTGGTTTGTTTCTGTCATTTCCCAGCATGCTCTTCCTTGGTTGTTCTAATTGCATAATGTGAAAATAATAAGCTGTGTTCTGCCAAATCTCCAGACAAAGTGTTACATTAACCCATTTAAAAGGTGGTTTGACAAAATATGGTTCAAGCAGCGAGTCAGTTCTATCAGTTACCCTCATTTCATATGTGATCACCTAGTCTCACGCTGACTCTGGGCCTCATGGTGCTTCATGCTGAAGCCTGAAGAACAACATCAGTGGGAGATAGATATGGAGTGGAACTGATCTGGGATGGGTTAAGTAGAATATCAATTCAAAGGTGTATTGATGAAATGTGTCCTGTATTACGTGTTACATCTAGCAAGATAAAAATGTGACTGCAATCTTCCGGGCAAATGAGGTGAGGCATTGTTGGAAGGATTCAGTAGAAGTGTTACTGGTCCCTAAAACTGAAACGGCAGTGGGATGTACCGTAAATGTACAGTTTGTTCATTTTGATTTGACTCCAGTTTACTTTGTATGCTATTAATGACCACTTTAGATCCTAATCGCTTAAGGCTGAGTAGAATCGTTGTGTGACGGTTTTGAACCGTCTGCGTCTGTGTCACACCGTTACCTGATAACACAACGGAATGTTTGTGATTCTGTGTACTTCCGTTGCTTTGGTGACAAATGGTTTGAGTGACAGTGTAAAAGCAACTCAGAGGGCAAGATTGGAAGATCCAAAGGAAGACGATAGCTTTGTTACCTTCCTTTCAGCGCAGTTCAAAAGAGCCAGGGAACAGAGGGCGTTTTTGTGTGTGTGTGTGCGTTTTATATATTTGTTCGGAGGTGCGTTTATGCCATCCCACAAAGCATGGTCCTTTGCTGAAAAGGTGAAAATAACACTTGACAGGAAAGTCATTTCAGATACATCGGAGGATGTTCAAAGCCAAAGCCCTCTTTGTATGAGTCGGTCCCTCATGCTGGCTGTGATATTACTACTCCACAAAGGGTTCAAACCTGACCAGCAACAAAATAATATTTTTATTTTTATTGATGTACTTATTAAAAATAATACTGTTCTTATGGACTGATTGTCATGAAGTAAGATAAGTCAGACCTGAGCACAAGTGATTGAGGATATGCTGGCCAGCTAGTAGTCTAGAGTAGCAGGAAACCCATTCAGAAAGGACCCGCCACTATTTACCAATGACATGTTACCAAGAACAAGTTAGGACCTTGTAATTCATTTTTTGTCATTGCTCCAAATGTTGTGTGTGTGTGTGTGTGTGTGTGTGTGTGTGTGTGTGTGTGTGTGTGTGTGTGTGTGTGTGTGTGTGTGTGTGTGTGTGTGTGGTCATATGCAGGGGTTAAATACAGCCAGGGATAGCTGTACAGTATATAAAAGTGTCACAGGGTTTCCATTCGTACAGTCAATGGATTTCCTTAAAAGCGACAGATGTCAGATGCCAGAGAGATTGATGGATGTCAAGGTAGGGAGAGAAATAGGTCAGAAACTGATACGGAGATCTCATTTAGTTTCATAATTGGATGCAAATTTGTCAGATGTTCTGATGTTCTGTACGTGTTGGTTTTACTAAATGCTGTAGTGTTCAAGCAAGATGGTAAGCGACAGGTTAGCTCAAATCTTTGCAAGCTAGCAAACAGTTACACAAAGTTACCTGGCAAGCTCAAGTTCAAGTCAAACTGTCAAGTAGCCAGCGTGGTTGAGCGGAATATAAGAGCAACGTAAATTGCATAACGGGAGGGGTAATGCAAGCTAGGTTGATCATTTCCCTATTAATGTAATTATTTAAAAGACTGGTCCATTTATATAAATTAATTCATATTAATATTCTCTCCTTTAGTGGCCTAACACCACCCCTATATTTAATACCGATACACAGCTATCATGTACTTACAGAAAGGTTTTATTGTCACCAGCTGTATTTTGTCAAACATTTTGTCACACTGCCAGATTCAGAGCAGTTATGCAATTTACGTTGCTCTTATATTCCGCTCAACCACGCTGGCTACTTGACAGTTTGACTTGAACTTGAGCTTGCCAGGTAACTTTCTGTAACTGTTTGCTAGCTTGCAAAGATTTGAGCTAACCTGTCGCTTACCGTCAATTATACGCCAATTTTTTAAATGGTACTTTAAAGTAAGATGCTTTTTATTCAAGTGTTAACCTTATTTTATGATTATAATATTTAATAATATTGTATAACACTATCACTGTTGCTGACGCGCACACGCATGTGCACCCATGTCAACTTTGAAACCACACAGCCCCCCTACATTACAAATCCCAATCTAACCTCTGGTCATGTGTGTTTCCACAGGCTAAGGCCGAGCCCTACGCCTTCCTGTGGGATATGGCGGTGGTGGAGTATGCCGCCCTAACAGACAACGACTGCGGTTTCACCGTGAGGGGAAACACCATTTCTAGCAAAGGCTATGGCTTGGCTCTGCAACACGGCAGTCCTTACAGAGATCTCTTCTCACAGAAGTAAGTCTCTTTCCCCTCTCCCTCGGTCTCCCACTTCCTCTCTCAACTCTTCAAAAGACTTTTTGACTGAGGTTTAACCCCAGCCTGCAGTATGCTATAGTGTTTGCTTTTCTATGTTGTAATGAGAAAATCTATGTGGGAAGATTTCTGTCAGCCATGAAGGTGATGTAATTGTAATTTTGCGCAGACTGTAGGGCATACCCAAATACAAAATGTCACACAATTTCATTCATATTGCCTCTCAGCAAGTAAGCGAGGATGTTTCTTTCTTTTTTTCTCCAATGGGATAGAGAGTACTCTGGTGGTATGAAGTGTCTGATTTAAAAATACTTTCTGATGCAAGTTTAGACTTACTGGAGCTCATTTCTGTGAGATTGCTAGAGCACAAAAAGGTTGATCTTCAAGATGTTTGCCTCTACTGTCAACTTGCCTTGTCGATAGGTGTGTCAGTCAAGCCGTGTGTTGTTGTTATTTTGTCATGTTTTGAGTTTTTTGATTTGATGAAATAAGTGCTTTCCTACAGATAATAATCTCTGTCCTAAGTTGGAAAACAAGATAACAAGATCAAATTTAGATGTTGAGTGTACATAGCGCTGGCAGAGAATCTCGATAATGATGATTATATTATCACTTCGTAAGCAGGAAGAGTGAACAGCTATGTAATCTAAAGCTTGTTTTTATTTCTGGAGTCAAGTTGAGTTTGATTAAAAGATGAAGGTGAACGTGACAGCCTGTACGATTATGACGGACACAATATTTTGCAGCTTCGTAGTCACAGAGAGCTACCATTGCTATTGCACTAGTTTCCACGCTCAAAAATATACAAAGCTTTTTCATGTTTACCTAACCACCCACCCTGGGAGAGAAATGACTTTCAGCTCTTTCCTCTGTGTGTGTGCCCCCCCGCCGCGCCGCCTCAGGATCCTGGAGCTGCAGGAGAAAGGAGAGCTGGACATCCTGAAGCAGAAGTGGTGGCCCCAGAAGGGTCGCTGCGACCTGGACAGCCAGTCGGACGCGCAGCCGGAGGGGCGCGCCCTGAGACTGCACAGCTTCGCGGGGGTCTTCTGCATCCTGGCGGCGGGGCTGCTGCTGGCCTGTCTGGTGGCCGCCCTGGAGACCTGGTGGAACAGCCAGCGGTGCCACCGGGCTCAGCCCAAAGAGGTGACCACCGAGAGGGCGACCGCAGACAAACCCAGGCCTACACCCTGGCATGACTGCGGGGCCACTGCCACACTCTACTTTATGGATCCAGACGCCACAGACGTGAGCCCCGATTTAGTAGAGCTCCAATACACACAGTTATAGGTGTGACAATCAATAACAATTATTTATCTTTCTTTTTTTTCTATCTGTTTACTTGTTTTGTTTGTACAACTTTGATTCTAGTTTTTGGTTTTACCAATACTTTGATAAGGGACAAATCATTTACTGGTTGATTAGGGACAAGTCATTTAAAGTATAGTCTTTTCTTTTCAGGTATTACTGCATCTGTCACAAACAGAAATCAGTAATACAACTGATTTAAAAAAAAAGCCCCACCCCCCCCAACAACAACTGATGCCCAAAAGGCGAAAAAATGAATTGGAGTTGTGTGTTTGTTTATTGTTATTTTTCCCGACGGTTACAAAAAGCTCTCTCTATCTCACCCCTCCAAGCATTCTGACGTGTTTTAGCATGTTGAGCAGCGTCGAGCCTCACTACCTATGAGAAACTCTCCCGCTCCTTCGCATGAGCCCCGATGGGCAAAGGCCTTGACATGGATCCCCGAACTAAAGTGTGAGCAATGGCATGCATGTCACCCCCTGCTCCGTCCCGCCCCACCCAAGGCCCTGCCAGTGACATCCTTTCTCTGACTCTGTACCCCTCATAAACACACCACCCGAGGTATGAGGTACTAAGGTATGAGAAACCCTTTGCTCAACAGGCACCTTGAACATGATGTCTTGCAGAAGAGGCTTGGATGATTGCCTGTGGAGGAGTGACTACATGAAAACTTCATGTTGTCACTGCAGACTTCATGTTGTCACTGCAGACTTCATGTTGTCACTGCAGACTTCATGTTGTCACTCTAAACTTCATGTTGTCACTCCAGACTTCATGTAGTCACTCCAGACTTCATGTTGTCACTCTAAACTTCATGTTGTCACTCCAGACTTCATGTAGTCACTCCAGACTTCATGTTGTCACTGCAGACTTCATGTTGTCACTCCAGACTTCATGTAGTCACTCCAGACTTCATGTTGTCACTGCAGACTTCATGTTGTCACTCCAGACTTCATGTTGTCACTCCAGACTTCATGTAGTCACTCCAGACTTCTTCTGCTTGCTAGTTTAGATGGGGGGGGGGGTATTTTAGACAGCGAAAGGAGGCCATTGCAGGGTGTTGACCTATGACCCTTTCACACCTGATGACCCAGGAAGCAATAAGAGCCACACATGCAAAAAAACAACACACATCCTCCCTTGTCTTGTCTTCTTCTGTGTGTCTGTGATGCTCTTTCCTCCAAGTGACGCACAGTGACATCTTATTGCAATTATATGTCAATGAACGGACAGGGAAGAAGTACCCTCGTATGTTTACCTTTGTATGTGGTCTTGTGCAGGTAACTAAGGATTACCAAATGGACGTGGTGTCTGGTCCATTGACATATAATGATATTACAAGTGCTACATCGGAAGGGCGGAGGGACATTTGGACAGAGAGAGAGAGAGGCTGGGAGGAAGCTGAGGCTATTGACACAGGTCAGGACAGGCCTGCTGAAATACTCACTTTTGAACGATTGAAATGCATAGAGAGAGTGTGTGTGTGTGTATTTTCTTGTGTGTGTGGCATGTGTGTAAGAGAGAGAGAGAGAGAGAAAGAAACAGTGTGTGTGTGTGTGTGTGTGTGTGTGTGTGTGTGTGTGTGTGTGTGTGTGTGTGTGTGTGTTTATGTTGAGGTAGTGAGTTTTGTGGGTTTGAGGAAGTAGGTTTGCTTGTGGGTGGTATTTTATGTGCCATTCCCCATCACATCCCATAACTATTATATTAGTAAACTGTCATTACCCATTTTCACCTTTGATTTATAACAGACTGGTGAATGAGCAAAAAAAAATAGAAAAGACAGACAGAAGTAGATCAACGGAATGGTTATGTATTCATTCCCACAGATGCTTTCAATAGTCTCCGAGAAAAAACGATTTACTATTCTGCTCAACATGATACATATCACTAACTGTCGTTGCTTCAATCAGTGACGTTAATCAGCCAGGTGTAGGCGTAACGCTGACATTGGGTGGAATATAGACTGTGATTAATGGCGCTCCACACTCTAAAGTCCTTGGTCTAAATGGCTCTGGTCTACATCTCGCAGATCGAGTAACGTCACAATAGGTAAACATTCCTCGTTCATTTTCCATGGGAAAAAGAGGGATGACAAACGACTGAAAGAATGATAGGGGGAATCGCAGCAAGAGCACTTCACAACATCAGGATGGATGGGTCAGAGTTGGAGGGCTGTCGATATCTCAAAAGCACGTAAATCGTGTAGAGTGAAGAAAATAAAGATAAAGGAATCGTATGCAATTACACTAATAAGGTTGCTTAATTAGAAGCTAATTATGATTGAAGGAGGGTGGTTGATGGGGGTTGACCGCAGGAGTACAGTACACATAATGACCTGTGCGTGTTTGAGTGAATGCGAAGTAGAATTAGATGCCCTGTTTTCATCTAATCATGATTGACTACACAAGACGATGATTCACAGTTTTCCATTTGTAGATGTTTGGAAGCCTAACGTATAAATTGTGTTAAAGGATGTATGCATATATATTTCCTACTGCATGATTCGATGTCAACTAAAACATGTTTTTATGTATTTCAGTAATTTACATTTAAGAGGAATGTAATCAAGGTCATGTAGGAAACAACCAAAAGACTACAACACAAAACCTACAAAGCAATGTAGCGTGATAGTAATATTAATATTTTCCTAAAGTATATTTACTACTACTACTTTTGTCAGATATAGTCATTAAAGCCGTTAAAATATTTATGAACCACTGGGATTATCGGCTCCGTTCTCGGCCTGAAAAGGGAAAGATGTCAGGTCTGGAGATGGTTTTAATCTATCAAGTGTAGGACCAAAGACCTCAAAAGCCAAAAAAGAAAAAACAAACCTGAACTGTAAAAAAATGTATTTGCAGTAAATGTCAGATGGATAGAATGCTGAGGAAGTCTTCAGCCAAAACTTTTTTCTTAGACACTTACTGCCCATAAATATTCCTTATTGACTTTTTTGAAAGTGCAATGTCTCACAACGGACATAATGCACCAGCAGAATGGCCACATTAGCTAAACTGACAGCTCAGCACAACACGCTTCCTTAAAGACATATAAGAGAATATATGGTGTCTCTTCTTTTGAGAAATGCATTTTTGCAGTACGGCAGCTGCATTGCAGCATTTCTTTCTTTTATCCCTCATAGAAGCTTATGTCATGTAGTGTGTAGTGTGTGTGTGTGTGTGTGTGTGTGTGTGTTATGTGTGTGTTTGTTTTTCACTGTACCTCGGGGCGCTGTTTGATGTCACAGCATAGCGTAGCATCATTGCCTGTGAGGTGCGTCTCCTCGTGTTAGCGGCATATCCATCTTCCAATTGATTTTCAGCAGGGCAAAACCCGAAGGCATGAGGGCTAGCACTGTTGAGGAATGTTTCGGGGTTTGTTTTTTTTCGCCGACATGAAAGTGTGTTCAGCGCCGGGCTGCGGCGACGGCGTTCTGCTCAGTCACCGGGGCTCAATCCAATTGAGCATCTGTGGGATGGGGTGGAACGAGGCACTCGGAGTCGAGATCCTGTGGCAGCCAACTTGACTCGACTGTGGCAGGCAAGGAGTCAGGAACTTGGGCCAGCAAACGCGTTCCCTGGTGCTTCTGACATCTAGTGGAGCCGAGAATAGACGACAGGGAGATGGTGAGGGGGTGAGGGGTGGGTGGAGACGACAGGGAGTTGGTGAGGGGTGGGTGGCAGATGGTGAGGACCAAATTGAGTGCAACGGAGTTTTATAAAAGTGATCCTAATGTTTTTGTGTGTGTGTGTGTGTGTGTGTGTGTGTGTGTGTGTGTGTGTGTGTGTGTGTGTGTGTGTGTGTGTGTGTGTGTGTGTGTGTGTGTAGTCAGTGTAGTGCACATTGAGGAATATGTGTGTGTGTGTGTGTGTGTTTGTGTGTTTGTGTGTGGTTGTTTTTAGCTCCTGCTTTCAGGTTTGATTGTGTCAGTGCGCAGGTGTGCAGGGACGTGCGTGTCTGTGTGTGTGTGTTTTGTAAAACTCGCTTTTAAAGGGCTGTCATGTCGACTGAGTTTGTGCTTTGATCATAAGCCAGCCAGTCCTTCGGGTGACCCCGCATACCGATAGAAACACCTTGACCGGGCATTCCCCTCCTGCGGTGGGGGGCGCTAATGTAAATCGCTACTTCAGTCTGGAACCACAGTGGAGCCAGTGGAGCAAGGAGGAGGCCATTTTAGAGCAAAGTGTGGCATTGAATGTTAAAAATGTCTTCTCGTTTTTCATTTGAGATGTGGAGCCATTGTGCTGTTGACTCACACACATCCAATTTTATGTTTTGTGTGTGTGTGTGTCTGGTTTTGCATTCACATTGCTTTTCTTTTCACTTTGGTTGTCTTCAATCAAGCACTCTCACCAAGTTACTTTTCTGATGTGTTTTGTCCTGTGTGTCTTTTTTATCATCAAACTCAACAGGGAGACAGTGAGTTTTACTTTGGGTCATTCTGAATTCCATTCTCACAGGGCTGGAATGGATGTGAAGACCGCAGTTACTCTAAAGGTTAAAGTTGTAAAAAAACGAATGGGTATATTAACACTCCAACTACTGTAGTAGGCTAATGTAGTAAACCCTCGAGGCCTCCGATCAGGTCAAGCATGAAACAGTCAGAATAGGATTTGATTGCATGGCTGTGTTTATGTTCTGTATGTAGGAACGGCATTGACTCTTCTTTTCTGTCCTCTTGTTCTTTTTCAAACCTCACTCACACATTTCCTCTCTACGCGCATGTCATCTTATCCCTTTGTGTCACCTGGTGTATATCCACTTTGTTGACTGACATTCTTTTTGCCTTTCTTTCTTTCTTTCTCTTTCTTTCTTTTTGCCTTTCTTTCTTTCTTTCTGTCTATTTGTCTTTGTTTTTGTTTCTCGCCTCTCTTTCATTATTCTTGCCTCATCTGTAAATATCCACCTCTGTCATCTTTCTTCTCATCACTTTTGCCCCCTTTCTCCACCTCTCTCTCTCTCTCTCTCTCTCTCTCTCCCTCTCTCTCTCCCTGCAGGACAAGGAGATGAACCTGGAGCAGGTGCACCATCGTTTAAGCAGCCTCATGGAAGAGGACCTGGCTCACAAGCAGCTCCCGGGCCAGTCTATGGAGATCTCTGCCCTGGACATCGGCAGCGGGCCGCCCAGTCAGAGCCCCCTGGAGGTTGTGCGGGACTACCCGGGACGGGGACTGTCTGTGAGCACCTTCCTCCAAGAGGGACCTGGGGCCGGCAGGGTGCCTGGCCGGACGGTCCCTCTCCCCCTCAGCAGCTCCACTCTCCCCCCGTCCATCCGCTGCAAGCACAGGGCGCCCAACGGCGGGCTGTTCCGCCAGAGCCCCGTCAAGACCCCCATGCCCTTGCCCTACCAGTCAGTGCCCAGAGGACCCATTCCACAAGCCATTGAGCCCAGTCATGGCACCTCCATCTGAGCCACGGGCCACCAAAACGGACACTCAGAAACTCTTTCACCCTTTGGCTTATCAGAGACTCTGAAAAAAGAAACATGCTCGGTTGAGGTTGGTGGAGATGGCTGAAGGTTTTCTCAACAACAACAACAACAACAACAAAAAAAAAGATCAAGTTAAAGATATAAAAAGAAGAAGAAGAAGATATCAGAATTTTTTTTGAATCACTGTTTCAACTATAGAACTGAGGAAAGAGATTTTACCTGTATATATGTACATAATGAGAGACTGGGGTGAGTAAAAGTGTATTTTGAATATTCTTAATTTTTTGGAAGTTAAGTTTAAAAAAAATATATTAAAATATATGAAAAAGACTGTTTGAATGGCTTTGTAAATTTGGTTCTTTATTCAAATAAATCTAAATTCCTTGTGGTGGTTTTCTAAGTGCCAAATTAAATTCTTTCTTTGTTTGAAGTCAAAGTCAACTGAATGTACCCTTAAAACACTTTATACACTTACACAAAGTTGATGCATTATTTGGTCTGTTTCTTTTCAAATAAAAAATAAATAATTAAACTCCATCATAAATTTGTATATCCTGAGGCTTATGAAGTTCTTTCTAAAGAAGAAATATGTCAGTAAAATTCTTACCAAATCAATGTTTGAAACACATTAATGTGGACCAGGAGCAAAAGAACAGAACATAATTAGCTGTCTAAACCGCATTTTGGATGCCAGTGCAATGTAATTATAAAATGATCCCAGCTATTTCATCACATTCGAAAAGAACACTCTAGAAACACTCTTCGCACTAAACTTACTTCCCTTTACCAGGATATGAACCTTAGTAACCCCTGAAAAGTCGATGCAGGTCCCCTTGAGAATCTACGCGTATGCAGCTCCCTCATAAGGATAATAATCCATCCAGTACATCGTTTACATGACAAATAAGGCCATATATTGGCCATTAGGCCAAATACCCGACGGCCTCCAGCCGTGAAGTTATTGAGGTAAAAACTTTATCAGAGCGTTGGGGAAGGAGTTGATGTGTAGATCCGAGTCAGTGTTGTGGGATAAGTGTCAGAATGTTGATATCTGGTATACGCATATTTATATAGCCTGTCAGAAATGTTAGCTGTATAATCTGTGGGTTGTGAAATTCACTTTTAGTTCAATTTAAATTCCTATGTGAGCAGGAGAAAATGCAATATTTTAAAGGAAAGTGGTTTTTTTCTGGTCTTCTTGGCGTGCTTGTTGATGTTATTGAGTTACACACATCAGCGGCCATCCCAGGTCATTTCCAAAGGGGTTTGTTTATCAGTAAGTACACAGATTGACCTGCTGAGGACACGGGTATGGGGGGAAGAGGCATTCATTCGCTTTGCATCACCTGACTTTTGTGCCCCTTGAAGTGTTTACTCAAAACAAATAAACAAATAAATAAGTGTCAACCATTTATGCCTGGAAGCAAGCAGTAGAAGAGAGAGTGAGTGAGAGAGAGAGAGAGAGAAAGGGAGAGAGAGACAGAGAGAGAGGGGGGAGAGAGAGAGAGTGAGAGGTGTGATCTAATGCTGTTCACCAGCAGACACTGAACACTGGGCAATATGGCCTAATCAGTGAAAAGACAGAAAATTGTAGTTGATGGACTGATTGTCTTTCCACTTATGTTGGAGTTACAGGTGAATTGAGAAGGTGTTCTACAGAGATTTTTTTTCATTTTGGAAAATAATAATAAAAAAAGAATCTTGCGGAAGTTAGTCTGAACCACTCCTGGGGTTCTTGAGTCCTCGGGGTGAATGGGAGAGTCGGGCGGAAACCAATGTTTGCCCTTTTTAAACTGTAGATCTAACTGTCAGAAAATGTCAGTGGATGTTCTGTCAAGTCACTGATGGAAGCAAGCCAGTGTTATCCAAAGCACTTCTATCCACTTGAGCTGAAGCAGTCCAAAGTGATCGCTGGAAAGAGTGACAGCTGAAATAAGCTAAGGTAAGTGCTCCACCTGAGCAGGCTCAAGAGCCTACCAAGACATTTGAAAAGTGGGTCTGTGTGCGTTGCTTCCAGTCTACCGAACACTATTTTTTTTATTTTGTTTATACATCCTGCAGATAAGGAAAATATTGTCCAATTTGTCATGATTAAAACGGAATAACTTCTTTTCAGGAAGCACTTATGTTAAATATGTCTGAAGTGCAACGGAATGTGAAGGGAAAAAAAACTGTCAGTTTAACCATAATTGCCAACCACAGGCTACACCCAATGGGACCACAGAGCGATACCGGACGCCGGAGATAAAGGCCCTATTCCCCAGCATGATGAAGGGAAAGTGTCAGAATCCTGCTGGATCAAAGTGGGAGAGAGCTGCTATCTCTTTGTTGGGTGTCTGGGTGATGTAGATATCAGGAGAGGCGCAGAAATCTCAGGTACATCAAACAGTAGCTTTCTTCTTTTTAAGGCTTTCTCCGTCTGGTCTGAGAGAGGGGGGGTGTTAGGAAGACATGACACTGTGTTTCTGGATTGGTGCATACTTCATAAACAAGTCCCTGTTGATCCCATACTGACTAGGAAATTGGTGATACATTACTAAGCAATAGTAGTTGAACAACATATAAAGCTATATAGTATAATAGAACAGGTTTTAATGCTTAAGTGGATAACGGATAGATAGATAGTCTAGTCACTTTGAAATACAAAGAAGTGGCAACATTGGTATAATTAATAATAATTAATAATTGTCAGGTTTTATTGGCACACACGACACACTGGAACACACACGTGAATATATGGAGGTGACACAGGACACACGCACACGCAGGCCTGAGGTCGCGGTGAATTTATCTTCTGCCTTTTCCCATCCTGGACTGTCCCTCCTCCAGGACCCCCCAGGAGCAGTGGGCAGCTTGTAAGCGCTCGGGGACCAAGTCAAGTGAACTGTCCATCTTTGGTCAGGGATGGACATGTGTTCTGTTCTTTTTATGAAAAATGCTTTAAAATACCTATGTTGCTGTGAGAACATTTAGTGGATAGATAGATAGCCTAGTCACTTTGAAATACAAAAAAAGATTATGTGGCAACATTGGTACGAAAACGCTTTTAAATACCCATGCTGCTGTGAGAACATTTAATTTAAATGGAGGAGGAGATGCAGATTATCCTCATTAGCCATGAGCTGTTTTTGCTTCCCGATCAGTACTCCTCCTTGCTCCATAGAGGCGTGCTGCCTCCCCATCAGTACTCCTCCTTGCTCCATAGAGGCGTGCTGCCAGATGCGTCAGTCTATTTTATATGCTGATAACTACCAGTAGGGTAGTGTGGGGATCTAGGTGAATGGTGACACAGGTAGTCACATGATTTGAAGAATGTTGTAAGGTCAAGTGACCAATAGGTGAATCAGGAAGTGATAAAAGTGTGGTGTCTGTGTACGTTAGATCCTTCTGCTGCTGCAAGGGCGGCGGTGTAGTAGACTCCCCTCTTATGCATGTGAAGGAACTGAAAACGGAACGTGTTGAATGGGCACGGGTTCTTTTTCCTTTCCTTTGTTAATCTCACCAGCGGGATTGCTAGAGGCATGTGTTTTTACTCTTTCAACAGAGCGGCCTTGTTTATATCAAACCATGTAAAAAAAACATAGTTTTCTGTTTCAGTTAACATTGATACGACCACCAATGTGCTGCTGTGGGTGTAGACACGGAGACACTGGTAAATGACACAATATGTATGCATATTTTAGTCATTTGTTGTTAAGGTTAACAGTGGTTTACAGTGTTCTTTTGTTTGTGTAGCATTGGAATCTTTCCCCCTCTAGTCTTACTGCACTGTGGGAGTACTGAACATGCCTGCAAAGTAGGCCTACATTTGGTGATCACATTCTCTTTATTCTTGGATATGTGCTATGCTGTTACATGTAGCTGACAACCAACGTGCTTTGTTTCTCTTTCAAAAGGGAACATTCCAGCCACTGTTTTACTCTTATTTCTTATGTTTTTTTTTTGTTTGCTTGCTTTGATTTGTGCTCCTTGGCCTTGGCCCCCCACGTGGTGCTGGGATGATAATCGATAATTGAGCAAATAGGGTGCTACGTCAGAGACCAGAAGAAGACAGAGGTTAAACACTGACTGTACAAACAGTCATTTTCTACAGTTTCTTTACAGTTACTGAGGTAAACAGACGCAAGTGTATCTCTGTAGGGATATTTTTCATGTTGTCACACCCTTATATTACCATGTACCATCCCATCAATGGTGAAAAACAAGTGGTGTACTTTGACGTGTTGGCTTGCCTCATAGGCTTCCATTATATAGCGTTCTAATTCAATACCAGACCGATTTTTATTGTTAATTGTCCCTAGTAAAGATTTTGACCCAAAGAGTGGTATGAATAGGGCTGAGGTTGAAAGATCCTGAGGTTTTCCTTAAGATGTGCAGTGCTGTCTCTTTATAGTGTGGGGCTTGCTGTCTCTTCCTCTGTCTCTCACCAGGGACCTCATGAGATGGTGTGCGTGGGCGATCCAAACCCTCTTGTCCTGAGGAGAGACAGCTTTTTATTATCCTCTGCCATACTCCAGCATTTATTATACATTATATTACATTAACCTTGTATTTTATACTAATTTATTATACACTTGAACCATTGGGCAAACACACCCATGAACTCTTTGACAATTGTCTCTTTTGGGAAGCTGTAGAATTAGCCACACTGCACACTGGAGGTAAAACTCAGGGTCCTTCCAACCCCTAGCAGGAGGAGGTGTCGGCAGGCAGTAGATTAGTGTATTCGGTATGTCAGGTACCTCGCTAGCATTGCCCACACTGACAGAATCTGCTATGTTCAGTGCTGTAGGGTTCACAGGGGACTAGTCTCTCTGTCAATACTATTTATGCTTTTATGTTTTGGAGATGTGAGATCGTTATCAGATACTTTTTCTCTCCGCTGAATTTCTTATCTTTGTTTCGTTCTCTTTCAGAGAGAGCTACAGTGCTACAGGCCCTGGGTATCCTTGGGTTTCTCATATCTAAAGATGAGTGGGAAGGTGTGGAGGTGCATTTTGCCATACATTCTCTACAGCATCTGAGTTTGAGTTCTCTGCATGCATATCAGGCATGCAGGGCGAACACCAAGCACTACCAAGGGAATATTAGTGGAATTACTCTGAAATTACTAGCATGCTCTTTTGTTGGTGTTTTGCTGAAGGAAGTCCATGACGCCTCCTCGGTTATCTAGAACAGCCCTCTGCAGGAAGTCCATGACACCTCCCCGGTTATCTGGAACAACCCTCTGCAGGCTCCAGCTGCGGGCTCATGACGTGTTTGTTTAGCTACCATAGCTAATGGACAAAGTGACCTAGTTATCATACATTCAGAGGTTAACAGGCTAGTCAAGTGGCCTTGGCTAAGTGGCTGGCAGACATTCAAAGGACATCAAATACCACATTGCTCAAAATCTCACACCCCAATGACCATCACTGCCCATTAGCCAAAATTAAATAAACATTTGTTGCATTTTTTTTTGTTTTCATAAATATCTGGCAATATGCATTGCTTGTGTAAGCACAATCTAAACAAAACAGAGCAAAGATTCCTTAATAAACTGTGAGCTTTCAGTTGACAGTTGACATCTCCTTCAATAGTATTCTCTGCAAATACCTGAAATACACACAGCAATGCTGCAGCGACTGTAGATACATGTCCTCTGCATGTCCTCGAACACCACATCTGCTGCTTTAGCATCCAAATACAAATAAAATTAGTGACAAATCTGGGTACGCTAACTCCGAGTAAGTGGTAAACCCCCTAATAGCAGAGCCCTATGGCTTGAGAATGAAACCATTGCACTCTTCTGTTAGGAGGTGTACCACTTACTCTGAGTTAACTTACCCAGGTTTGTCACTATACCTAAACCACATACTTAGAATCCCAAAACTATTTTTCCAGTATCTACTGACATGTCCCCACATTCACCATATTCTTTCAACTAATACTGTTCATCCATTTTTTTTACTTCTGATTTTGTGTTGTCTGGGTTCACGACCAAATATTTTGGATCCATGTTTACCTGGTGAGGCTAGTCACTCGGCTAACTTCTTATGTATTGATGAACGAGGCTAACCACCATCAATCTCCTGTCTGGCTTCGCAGCCCTTTCCTCTACTTCTCATGCATCAGCTGATCCACATTCTGCCCCCGTCTCTGTTCCAAAGGTCTCTCAGCTGGCCTCCTATTGATTTTACATCTTCTGTTTCATAATACAACTGCGGTTTCAGCCACCAGATCCTCAGAACCTGACACAATCATTTCAAAGCATACCTCTGCACCTTTAAAACAACAGCAAGGAAGTTGTGTCTAAAATTAACAAGCTTAAACTAGGCATGCAAAAACCTTCCAAGCACTAAAACAGCTTACTAGCATGCAAACTGTTGTCTTTTGGTGATATAATTGGCAATGTAGTGCAGTAAAAAAGCTTTACATGACCTTATAACATCAAAATTAATTTGAACTGAATACATTTTGAAGTGAAATTCCCCTATTAAAGATCATTAGAAGTGCCATTTTTAAATACAGTGCTGTGCTGCTACTTAGACAGTATGGCATTCTCAAACATTGTGTAAATGCTAAATGTATAGCATGCTAAAATGCTAAATGTGTCACGTCCACCGTCCATTCTATAAACAGTAAACTACCTCCTTCTACATGTATAGAATCCAAAGTACAGGTATATGGAATATTTTCTTCATCAAGAGCAGACACATGTTAGAAGCACAGACACACAATTTCCCCAAAGTTGAAAGAGGATAAGGAGTGTGAAAGTAAGAAAGGTCTCATGCCCAAAGGTTTTCAGCATCAGCATGTTTTGTTCGTACTCAGAGGCTGAAAGACTGAAATTCAGTGAAAGTACTTTTTGTTTGAATAGAATGTTGTGTAACATTACAGTATTAACTATCCATCCCAGCTAGACACCAGCTGCTCAAGAAGCTCTCCCCGTTTCATCCTGTCAATGTTTGTGCCTCAGGCATCTTATATGTTTTCAGACTGAATCAGCAGTAGCTCCTGCCTATCCAGTCTCTCAATGCTAACTCAATTTCTCCCTTCTGAGCAAATATGGATTACACCAGGCTACCCAGCTGCTGTCCTAGTAATGTGTTGGCGATGGAAACCCAATTAGAGTTACCTTGCTTGCTTGCGGGGTAAGAGGCTCTTGGTGTATTGTCCTGACAAGGCAAAAGAGGGTTCCATTTCCTCAGGTTAGGTAGTGGCATAATCCCATTGGGTAGCAATGCCAGATGGTAGAATTTGACTTTCATTTACAGTGGCAAATGTAAACGCTAAATATATCCATTTAGGAGATTTAAGATCAACCCTTTGAATGTGCATGATAGCCACACTTTCCACATAAAAGACAAGAAAAAATAAACATCGCATTGTGCAGTCACTGAATACTGTTTATTAGGCATTTCTATTTATAATTTATCATATGCCAAAATCAATATTAATAAACGCAACAAAAGCGAGACTGCATGTCACACCTTGACAGGCATCTTGTCTGAATTAGTCTCCCCACATCAACCAAATAGTCTACAGTAGGGCTGAACGATTAATTGCATTTGCGATTTAATCGCGATATGATAGAACGCGATTTTCTAACCGCAACGTTCGCGATTAAAAAACGTGGTCTAAAAAAAAAAAAAAATTATGATTTTTTTTTATTTTTATTTTTATTTTTTTAAGATGGTACATTTTGCACACAGTGTTAAAAAAGTGCATGCCTAGTGTTTATACTTAAAATTACTTTTTTTAAATTACTTAAATGCACAGTGGCAAAGCCACCGATTTGTTGTTCTTGTTTCTGTAATGAGCAGTTAAATAAAAATGTAAAATGTGGGAAAGAATATTTTACACTAAATGTATCTAATATTGTGTTGTTCATATTTAAATCATTCATTACGTTTTGTTGGGGGAAAAAAGAGGGGAAAAAAATCGCATATTAAATCGCAATCGCAATATTTTGGTAAAAAATCGCAATTAGATTATTTTCCCAAATCGTTCAGCCCTAGTCTACAGTCTGTCCACCCGATATTAAACTGACCCTGTGCTTAGACCCATCTTTGCATGTCAATCTGTTACTGACTCATAGATCTGTGAACTCAGCACTCTCCAGTCCCTAAAGCATTACCAGCTCTGATCAAAACACCCCACCAGAATGAAAACCTTGGCAGTATGCAGGAGAACACTAGCAAAATAATACCTACAGTACAAAGTATACATCAATATACATGCATACAATCACACTCCATTTGGCTTCAAACTACTTTTTCTTTTTTAAATAAAAGCTTTTTAAGTACACATATCAAACAAAGATGTGGGTGTTCTTGACAACTGACCTCTGAAAAAAGTATTACAGTTGTGTGAGAGGTTCCCACGTGCAACTCATTATCTCCAGAGTTCCAATTACATTCAGAGACTGATGGCCCTATATATGAATGCAATTATGGAAGCAAACATGCCATCAATGCCAATAAGCTTCACGGAGGAGCACTGGCGGTGATTAGATGAGGAAGATTGGTTAGATGTGTCGATGAACTCGATGAGCCATTCCTGATGCTCCTGCTCACTGGCGGAGCATCAGAGGGGAGAGATGGATTGACTAGATGATGGAGTGTAACTGCCGGCTTGCACTACTCTCCATGATTCAACACAGCAGTGACTTACATGAATATGGATCCAGCATCTCTGTGTTTAAGAGACTGAATTAAGTTATTCCGAGCTACAGACAATGCATGCTGTACTGTGAAGGAGTGCCCTTATGGATCCCGGGTTCAACATGCGGCGTGTGTTGCGGTCGGATGTCTCCACCCAGTTGTGTGTTGCATCCTGCTGTGCAGAATCTATGGTTGGGGGGGTTGTTTTATTGGTTAGTGTGACGACCCCCTGCGCCCCTGCAGACTGTGTAGTGGCCATGCATGGCGTGCAGGCAACAGTGGGGACGACCTGTGGGAGATAAAAAAGACCTGTGGGAACTTGTCTCTCTCCTCAGCTCACCTCATTGGATACATTTGAGCTTATTGAAGCACACACACACACTTACACTCAATTCCTGACCACCCTCACTCTGCTAACACCCACCCCAACCCCCCCCCCCCCCCCCCACACACACACACACACACACACACACACACACACTCAATTCCTGACCACCCTCACACTGCTAACACCCACCTATCCATACAGACATCAAACCGCCTAGACATGTTTCCTTTTTTTCTATGTTTTGTATGGATTTAATAAATACCAATATCCTTTACAATTATAGCTTTGTCGTCCGCCCCTCCCTTCTTTTATGTTGCGATCACACGAGCCGGCCGTAACAGTTAGGTTGCTGGCTATAAATACTTGCATGTGACTGTGAGAGGACTGGCCACTGTGGAAAGTCCCTAACCAATAGCTCAAGAATTTTACATCTTTTCTTTTTTAAACCCATGGCTTGATAGAGCTTGAGTGATGCGTGTTGAAGAAGTAGACTTCCACTTTCAGTTGATAAAGGACTCATGAGACATCTTTTAAAAGAAACATGCTGCTTTTTGAAAGATACAGATGTCAATATGTAACAACGGTCTTCTATATTTAAGTTAATTTGGAACAACTTGTAATGTTTTTCTCCTTCTTTAAATGGAAAGCAATTGCACATAACTTTATTTTGTTCTTCTCATCACACAACACCTTAACATTTCTAATTCAGGAAAGGGGGAAGATTTGATCATTTTAAATGTTAATCATCATATATGAAGTCTATATTTCAAGACTCTTGATTTAATCAAAAGTGCAGGCCACAATTCAGTTTCAGTTTCGCAAAAGACAGCCAATCAAAATAAACCCCTGCCTTCTGAGCTCCTGAAGCACCATGTTGATTGGTTGGGAATGTGTATGGCTCAGTTCAAGCCAGTATGTTTGTTTTTCATGTACAGAGCCAGAACTGTGCACTTTAAAAAAAAACACTCCAGTGTTCACTTGCAGTTAGAGGACTGGAGGAGCAATTCACTGAATTTGACATAATGTGTATGTGATTAGAATCACAGAGTGTACCTTTAACTCTTAATATTTTACCTAGATGGCAAAACTAAAAACTACATGTATCTGACCTACATTTTCACAACAAGGGGTTTACCATCCATACATAAGTTCAACTTCAGCTTGAAGTACATACCCACTCTGAGCCTGTTAGTGCATCTCTCTTCTCAGGTGAGACAGCCAAACATATCACAGGTAACAAGTACTTAAAGCTACCACAAGCAACAGTTATTTTTATCTGACAGACACTGCCAAGAAAGAAATGTCTCTGCAACTCTCTTGGGTTCCGTGGCTGCAAACTAACTATTATTGACTGTATTAACCAATAAAGACACTTCCTGAAAGATTGCCATCTCTGCCTACCAATTAGATTGTGTGTACAACATCAAGGGGTGGACTCTCACTGGAGTCCGGTGGAAGTTAGTGAGGACCGCTATCATAGCTTTCTGCTGCTTTAGAGATACCAACAGCAGATCACTGTGTTGCTGTAAATCAAAAATATTTTTGCTGTATTGGACTAACATTTTTTTTTTTTGCGCTGCACAGAGCTCCCTAGGTTTTTCTGACAGGAATTCCACCTTATCTCAGGTGCGGCTCGACCTACTGCTCCGACCTTGAGAAGTAATTTAGTGGATCAATATTTACAGGGCTGAGAGTGAGAGGCAGGAAGGTACAGCACTGGAGCCTGGCAGTTATGGGAAGAATATGAATGCCTGTCCATCTCCTGTGTTAGACATCTAGATACCACGTCCATTGCAGTTCATTTCAATCTTAATGTATTTGAATTTGGCAGTTAGTTGAAGTCTAGTTTACACAGTTGATTTCTGTCAGTTGTCTCTAAGTTTTTAACATCTTGTTTTTTTTCATTTGTGCATAATGTGTCAGCCATTACCATCATTATGATTATTATTATTAGTAGTAGTCATAGTAGTAGTAGCAGGCATATGCTTTTGATACATACAGCAAGGGCATAAGAAATCACTGCTGTAGCCATTGCCACATAACCACACATCCACCCATATGTCTAATAGGGCTACGCTAACATGCCCTCATCAGCAATCAAGGCATATAGGGCTCTAAACTATACTAGTGTTCAGCTGCTGGATAATGGTAATGTCCCACCTAGCAGCTGTTAGCAATTAGTTTAGATACCCAGCATCAGACCTGCAACAACGTAGCTATGAAACAAGGCGAAGGTAGAGATAAAACTGACCAAGAAGGAGGGGCATTTATGAGCGGAAAGACCCGGCAACGGACACAGAGGGGCCAAATGGCCACAACTATTTGGTAGACAAATGGTCCCATAATAGACATTGCCCAGCTGCCCCTCTGCATGTGTATTGAACAGCCAGTCACCGTAAGCCAGTTGGACTTATAGGCAGGAATACAGTGGAAATCACCAGAACCCCACGGACACAGAAGAACTTGGCAGATACGGCATGCGTTTGTCCACAGTGTCCCGCAGAGGCAAGCCCTGCCGAGGTCATTGGAAGAAGGTCATTTGCGCTGGAGTGCTGATCAGGGTCTCCTAACTGTCAGCTGACTTGGAGCAGGCCCAAGGACAGGTCTTGGAACACTTCAGCATCCAATATCTATTAGGCCATTTGGCGGAAACGATCATCGGAAAAATGGAATACACAGCAGGGGATCCTGGATTGAGAGAGGGGGCTGCAGGAGTTATTTCCCCCCCTCATGGTAGTGAGTGTCTCCTGGAGATACTAGCGCTCGGTCTCTTGGTGCAAAAATAACAAGCAAGGTGCAGATGCAGATGAATCTGGCAAATGAAAATTGAATGAAAATTGAAGATCTTTTCAGGCAATATTTTTTCTGGTCTTCTTGCCTGATGTGTTTGTAGTCCAGTGAGGTTTGAGCAGGATGGCTCCATCATGGCATCCTATATCCAGACAAGAGGAACTCAATGCAGCCTAATGAATTATTATGCTATGGAAGTGATAAGGCATATCAATGGGGGTTCACTGACCTTGAAAGCAGGAGATTAGTACATGCTGCTCACATGAGCCCATATAAAGTAAAGTCAAAGCACCATGCCTTTCAGCACAGATAAAATGCCACACTATGCTTCATTGTCCTAGTTGTGCGAGGTAGCCTGAAAAACTGCCACCAGAATGAGGACTTAATTTTCATTTGATGAATTCTTAGCCTAGGCAACCTGTTCTTAGCCTAGGCAACCTGTACAGACATCATAGCCATCTTCCAGATCAATGATTTTTATGGAACGTAACGTCCTAAATGACCATGTCCACACACCCAATCCCACTTGAGTGGGGCAACAGTGTCGTTTAGTAATCAGAAGGTTGATAGTTCGATTCCCTGTCGAAGTGTCCTTGAGCAAGGCACTGAACCCCTAATTGCTCCTGATGTGCAGTGTGCCATCAGTGTAAATGTAAAATGTGTATACATTGTAAGTCGCACATATGTAAGTCGCTTTGGATAAAAGCGTCTGCTAAATGACTAAATGTAAATGTAAATGTAACAGTGAGCTCCACACACCCAATCCCACTTGAGTGGGGCAACAGTGAGCTCCACACACCCAATCCCACTTGAGTGGGGCAACGGTGAACTCCACTGAAGCTGCTATGCCAGGGAAACTAGTGGCACCTCACAATGTCCACTCCACTTTCACGCCCACAGAATCACCACCTTATCACTGACCAACCTGATTAACAGTTATGATTTACATTTACATTTACATTTACATTTAGTCATTTAGCAGACGCTTTTGTCCAAAGCGACGTACAAGGGAGAGAACAGTCAAGCTACGAGCAATACAAATCTGGTGTAACAATAAATACTACTTTACATAAGAAAATAGAAAAACGACATAGAAAGAAAAATAAGTGCAGGAAGGCATATGCAACATGAGTGGCCTTCTTTTGAGTTCGTCTGCAGAGGGCAATAATAAATAATAATAATAATAATAAACACAGCAGTACTGAATCATAAACACTTGGCAAACAGCATATTACATTACCCAAATAAGGCTATGGGCACGTAGCTTTTATCTATTATGATTCATTTTCTTGAAACCCTTGACTATGCATTAATTATATTACTGCACAAAATCCTAGTCATTGTTATATTTGATTTGGCAAACACGTCGGTAATGAATAGTGTTCACGCATACACACACACACACACACACACACACTCACCCACGCACAGACACAAACACAGACACACACTCACACAACTGCCAGCTATTCCTTTGTAATGTGGTGCTTGTTGTTATCACTACTGATAATTCAGAATGGCAGAAAGGCAGTAATTCAGATTTGGTAACCAGGATGGACACTGAGCTAATTCTGCCCTTATTAGGCTTTGAGTGTGAATAACCTTCTAGTCTTTTCTTTTGTGCCATTATCAGTCACCTGTGGTCTTCATCTAATAAGGTTAATTATGTAAATGTCACTTTAGACACCTGTTTAACAAGTCTTTTATCAAATCTGGCTCTTTCATTAAGATGTTATATTAGATAGATTGAACATGAATCAAATTACATCTTTTATTAATTTCATGACAAAATATCAAACACAATTTCATCACTTTAAGTTCATCTTGCCAAGTGAATTATTGACAAGCCATTTGCTTTGCTGTGCTTTCAATTACCCCAAAATCAAATATATCCCACAAGTACAAATACCACTGGTACAGGACCATTTAAATGACAGCAGAGGACAAGACACACTCTTGCCATGCGTCAAATTGGTTTCTGGACCTTGATCTTATACCATTATACCATGCAATGACCAGCGGCACTGTGTAGGTAGAGCGAGAGAGAGAGAGAGAGAGAGAGAGAGAGAAAGAGAGAGAAAGAGAGAGAGAGAGAAAGAGAGAGAGAGAGAAAGAGAGAGATCAAACCATAGGAGAACAGGATTAACCATGTGATAAACAACCTCAGCCCATTTGATAAATAATCCAGGAGAAACTCAACAGAGACAGAGCCATGAAACTTTTATGCTCTCCTCTGCGGAACACCTGCAGAATTCTAATCTCGTTCTCTCGCTTTGTCTGTCTCTCCGCCAGTCTGTCTCTTTCTGTTCCTTCTTTTTCCTTCCTCCACACCCGTTCTTTCTCTCCATTTCTTCACTCCCCCTCTCTCTTCACTCCATCCAAACAAACGTTTGTTATGTTATTAGTACAAGTAATAATGATGACTGAATTAAATGCCCACTCTTTGAACTGTAGCTGTGGGGATCTATCCCTCCAAATGGAGTGGTAGAAGATCATTCCCAGAATACTTTGCGAACTGAGGCTGTTACATGGGAACATGGCAACCAGTGCAGGGAAAGAAAACCATAAATGTCAGTATATGTTCGCAAATAATCATGCAATATCGTAGTTTGATAAGGATGGAAAGATGGAACGCATTTCAGAAAAAAATGATTCGCTATCTACAATGTCAATAGAACTTCATGTAAATAACGGTTTGTGAGTGGCCGCTCAATATTTTGATGTTTTTGTACTTTAATGCAGTTCTTTGACCTCACAAAGTGATTGTGTGACAGTATGGTACAGAAGTTTTATAACCACCTGTCACACACATAGACATATATATGTCTATGGTCACACATGCATACATTCCCAGCATACACCACCCACACACAGTTAACCTTTGTGAGTTCCAATTGGAAATTCACACCTCTGTCTCACACGGTTCAAACCATGGGCAGGTGTTAAGTGAGATCACAGAAGGACTTCTCTCATTTTAGAAACTCAACAGGGATTACCATCTGTCAGCCAAGATACTCTGCAAAAAGGTTAAAAATAAAATTAAATAAAGGACTCTATTATGAATACGCTATTGTAAAATAGATAAAACAAGGACAAGACAACATTTTGAGATTAATTTAGGTCGCACTGGGTCATAGACTTTACTCCAAGAACACATTTCTGGTTTTTTTCTGTTTTCTTTCCTAACTTTTCTTTCTTTTCTAACTTTTCATGTATCCATGTTAAACTTAAAACACCATTTAATTTAACTTTAATTTTGAACTTTAACTCAAGCCATAAAAAAAACAAAAGGAAAAATTGTAATGCACACAATACCAATCTCCTATCTTTGTTCACAACTCACATTACAAGGTGTGCTTCGTCCTGCCGTTTCAAACATCTCGTCAGGGTTGGCTCAGCTAACAAGCCCACCATAATGTGCCCTGCTGTCTGCTTCCAGACCTTGGCTATGAATAATGAGGAAACTATTCTCACAGCCTCTCCCTGCTTATTCTCACTCCACTGAAAATGATACTCTTGATGAGTCATGCTATCCCTGTGATTGCAGTGATATCTGCGGAAACAGTGGGACAACGCTGCCAATCAACCTGTCCATGTGACGAGCCTATGCTGCAGTATACTACCTACTCGACTTTACATTGTATGTGACTTCCAGTTACAGCACTGGTGGGATTTGATGGCTGTCTGTCACTGAAAGGTGGAGAGGAATTCCATTTTGTGTATGACATGCGTATGCTACGTACGAGGTTCTATTACAATGTGTGACATGCCTATTGAAAATGTTTTTTACCCCCCCCCCCCCCCCCCCATCTTTCTTACTTTTCCTCAGTGCAAAATGAGACTGTTGATTTCATTCAAATACATCCCTACCTCACGGTACTTTCTGGGCTTCATTCCAAAGAGTGTTTTGTTTTAAAGGGCAACCACCAGCTGTCGACTGGCTAATACAGAGCGAATAAGTTGGCCACCGCTTCAATAAAACCATTCTCCACCCACACTCGAACTCAAAAGTATCAAAACAGAGTTGGGAATGTTTTACGGGGTTACACTGTGAGATTTTGTGGCCGAATCAAAGTGTCTTTTCTGTTCAACTGAGTTGATGTAGCACTAACGAAGAGCTAATTCAGCAAAGGATAATAATACCATAACAGAGACACTGAACTAGTGTGTACACTGAACTTGACATAGTTCTGTGCTTTAGGTAGTTAACAGTGTTACACGGTTTGTCATACTATTTGGCATATGCTGGTATCCAGACCAATTTAAAAAAAAATTATAAAGTTAAAAAGCAATCAATAAAAACACGCTTTTATAAGCTTAGGACATGTGCAAGTTAGTAACATTCCACTAACTACCTACATACCACCTAAAGACAAATTCCTTTAACTGTGTGGGTTTGTAATTTGTAGACCTTTTTCGGATGCAATCTGAATTTGGCAAAGGAAAATCAGACACAATACACACACACGCACGCACGCACACACAGACGCAGGCACATACATGCACGCACACTATCAGTTTGATCTCATCATTCTAACGCGTCAGATACTTTCATGCAGCTGAGCTCTCCTGCTTGGGGAGTGAGGTGGCTGAGGGGTGTTTGTGTTGAGTTTACAAGGCAGCGAACCTGACATGAAGGCCAAACATAGATGCCCCACTGTGTGTGTGTGTGTGTGTGTGTGTGTGTGTGTGTGTGTGTGTGTGTGTGTGTGTGTGTGTGTGTGTGAGTGTGTGTTTGTGTGAGTGTGTATGTGTGTGAGAGAGTGTGTGTGTGTGTGAGTGTGTGTGTGTCTGTGTGTCTGTGTCTGTGTATGGGGTGGGCATGTGTGTGTGCGTGATCGGCAGCATCAGATTGAGAGTAGCATCAGCCCCACCACTTGCACGCAAGAACTTTCAGCACCACATAAATAAACCATTCTCTGCCATAGCAGAGGCCCTCCACCCTGCTCCTCGACTTTTACCAAATGTCAGTAGACCTAAGAAACAGTATAGTTCTTTCCATAGGGACACTGGATGCAATATACAGCACAACGCACACATATTTACCACAATATTCAGCACAACGCACACATATTTACCACAATATACAGCACAACGTACACATATTTACCACACTATTATACAGCACAACGCACACATATTCACCAAACTATTAAACACACTTACCCTGTGAATCACAACTTCCCAATGTGGCATACAGACATGCTATGCATAACATTCAATGTGCAGCATATTGTGAATAATGATGATGTGAAGTAAAACAATAAGGCTACTATATAATAATGTGTGAATTCTTGCATAACTCCCAAGGCATTTCACTGAATGGTATTTAATTGCATTTACATTTAGTCATTTAGCAGACACTTTTATCCAAAGCGACTTACATATGTGCGACTTACAATGTATACACATTTTACATTTACACTGATGGCACACTGCACATCAGGAGCAATTAGGGGTTCAGTGTCTTGCTCAAGGACACTTCGACAGGGAATCGAACTAGCAACCTTCTGATTACTAAACGACTTCTCTACCTACTGTACCACTGTCGCCCTAATTGGTAACTTTTATGTGGTAGAAATCAAATCTTCTTATATGAAGAACAGGAAATGTTTCCACAAGCCTGCTCTAAGTTATGACAATCCTCATCTGCAAAAATTTCAGGTTGTCATTGCGTGTTCGGATGTGGTAGCAAATCCCAGGACTGCCACAAGTTCTTGGCGGTGTTTGCGAAACAAACTTACAGGCCACCCAAGACCCTTAAGCTTCCAGCCAGACATGTCTGCGCAGTGGGACGCTCACCATGTGACACTTAAGCTAAATGAATGCTTACCCTCGGTAGCACGAATTTGATGGTTTCTGGAGTCCGTGGAGAGGCAGATTCCCAGTCAAAGCCAGTGAGTCTGTCTGTGCTTGTGTACTTACGTGTCTGTGTGTGTGTGTGTGTGTGTGTGTGTGAGTTCACAAGTGAGTGTCTGTGTGTGTGTGTGTGTGTGTGTGTTGACATTGGGAAGGGAAAGTGGGTGAGGGGATGAGATTGGATAATCAAGCCGATCCTAACCAGACAGACCACTTTGCTTCTCCTCCCCTTCTTCCATTCCCCACAGCCCATAATTTGGTGCGTTCTCATGTTCGACTGTCATCCTGGACACCCAATCACGGAGTCCCTCTGCGTGTTGGATAGGCTTGCTAAGAAACCTCAGGGGACAACATGTTTGTGATGAGTCTGGTTGGCATACGTATTTCATTGATGTATATATATACACATATAAAGGCATATTAAAAAAAACTGCCCAAAAAAATCCCAACTGTAGATGTCTGTAAGCGTAATTGAAATGAACAAACTTTGTTTTGTGCAAGTTCAAGATGAATTTCAAATCTGTACCACTAACACACTCCAACATTGTGTGAGCACTCCAGTCCTGGCATCTAGTGCCTTACGCTTGTAATTTCACTCAACTTCTGATTGGTCCAAGCATACAGTTCCAATAACAAATGGCTGTTCTTACACATCCACAAGAGCTGTGTTCCAATAACAAATGGCAGTTCTTACACATCCACAAGCGCTGTGTCCCAAGAGCTTTTTTCACATTACAAGGTTTGTTTTGAGCAACTCAGTCTTCTCCAAGACTGCATGCATACAGCACAATAAGAACAGTATCAGACTCTCTTGTTGCTGCACTATGTGTACACTGTTACTGTTAGACACAAAATGGTGTCGGCAGGCCTGGGAGCCAATGGATGATCTCATTTTGCAGGAGACATCGCCACCTGAAAGCTTATGCCACGACTACGGCGGCACGTGTCAAGAAAATACTATTCATGCTCTAGATTTATGTGACAATGCTATGCTAATTTTGCTAACAGTCCATCCAAACACAATAAAGGTTTGTGTGTGTGTGTGTGTGTAACAAGCAGTTAAAATATGTCCATATATATTGAAATGATTTATTCCACCACATATTTAGGCGATAATTGTTTTACAAAATATTTGAATTATTCTGATCCACATTGTGGTCTCTGACAGACATTGTTTTGCATTTTATTCCTCTTTTGGAGGAATGTCAAGTGTCACTTGTGTGCTGATGGCAGATCTTGCACCAGCTGTGTGGGGACAGAATTTCCATCTGTTGAGCACTCTCAGAGATGGGCTCTCACACACCATGGGATACATGCCCGGGCCTGGACACACACACACACACACAAACACACACACACACACACACACACACACACACACACACACACACACACACACACACACACACACACACACACACACACAGACACACACACAGACACACACACACACCCCCACCCATACACAGACACACACAGACACACAGACACACACACACACACACACAGACACACACACACACCCCCACCCATAC
The DNA here is from genome assembly GCF_900700415.2 of Clupea harengus. NCBI lineage: Eukaryota > Metazoa > Chordata > Actinopteri > Clupeiformes > Clupeidae > Clupea > Clupea harengus. The sequence goes on along the minus strand of NC_045164.1, from coordinate 24,281,086 downwards.
ACAGACACACACAGACACACAGACACACACACACACACACACACACACACACACCCACACACACAACAAGAGAGCAAGAAAGTCTCCTTAGCTGCTTTACACAAAGCTCACAACAATACTATCGCTCTCGTCCAGCGATACACGACTCTCCTTCACTCCGAGCCCTACAGCCATTGATTGTAGCCTCTCTGGGCTCTGTCGCTGTGTTTAACGCCAATCATCCTTTCCCTCGTCTGTGCCTGGGCAAGATCACCTCGCTTGCATCGACCTGTCAGAGCCCATCAGGGGCTAGAAGCAGATCTCAACAGGGCAGAGATGGTTCTTATCCCATGGAGTGATTGGAAGGAAGACGTCATCTCTGGCTTTCTCTGACTGATCTAAACTGAAGTCTTTGCATCACACAATCTTGAATGTATGCCAGTGATTGCAAAGAGAGGCAAACAGAAAGAAGGCTTCATGTATCCTATCCAAACACACATTTTAGATTGATCCTCTACTTGTGTGGGTGTGTACTTGTTCTGTAAAGAAAAAAATAGCATTCTACTTGCTGGTACAAGGACCTGACATTTAAGACCATAAATATGAAAAAAAATGAAATGAAGAATTGTTGTTCAAAGGATTTTACATTACATGGTATGTGGGTGTGATAACTGATAGAGCTTCAATTATAATTTAATTTGATGAATTGTGCATGTCAGATCAACAATGGATGCAAACATGATATAAAGACCATCAACCATATAAGTAAGCTTTTGTTTCTGTAACAGAGATATGAGATGGCATTAAATGGCCTTTTTAACATAGACTTCAGTAGCGAAAAAGCGTGACTTGACATCTTATTACCTTGCATAACTCCTCTACCTATCCTAAAACGTCTAAGCAAACAGCCCCAAGGCCTATTTTTTCCCCTCTGAAGTATAACAGAGAGCTTCTGTCAGGGAGAATCCCAGGACCTCACAGCTCATCATTTTAAAGTTATGGCTCCACTAAGTGGGAGGTCTGCCAAGCCGATTAGGGTCTTTGTGAAGCCCCCGTGAGATTCTATGAGACAGTGCTAACGACGAACGCCTCGCTACTCGCTCGTTTTTAAAGGGAAATAAAAACAATCCCTCTTCGACATGAAAGAAAGTGGTGCAGCCAGCAAAGATGCTCACAGATTACCCTCATCCAAACAAATGAGCCGCCTGTTAGGGTTGGGGAATATGGTTTAGGATGCTAGCTGTTGGACTCGCCGGTGCCCCCGTCTCCAGTCCTGAAAACCATTCAATAGGCCGAGGCATGCATTTCGTTCGTCATGCCTTGGTTTTAACCTTTGAACTCTACTCCAAAATCACAAGTTATTGTTGACAATCAGAACAGCAACCATGAGTAATCCTGTGCTATTATTTATAGAAAACTGAACAGAAAACATGATTTTTCAGAATTTTGTCAACGGTAACTTCGCCAATATTCTACTCACTCAAAATACCCTTCAATACGCCTATGCATGAATTTAGAAACAGGCTTTTATTTGGAAATGCCATCCTCGTTGTGCAAGACAAATGGCTGACTAAACAGTTGGACGCAAAAATATGCGAACAAGCGACAAGTGAATGCCCAATACCAAGCTAACTTCACCGCGGTCGTCAATTCATCACACACCTGACACTAATTGAGTGGGACATTAAGCAATGGCAGTGGGTGAGACAGACTGTGCATAACCTTATATCACTGTCAAGAAGCCAGAAGAAGCAGAATGAGTTAACAATTTAACATCACGGTTCTCCGGCGCCCCCACAGCTCCGGGCCTGAGGAGCAGCCATTGAAAGCATTGAAAGCAGCCTTATGTTTCACCGTGGGAGAGTGGGAAACGTTTTTTTCGATTCCTTTGTATGTCTTAACATGCAAAGTAATTGACAATAAAGCTACTTTGACTTAGTCTAGTTACGGAGGTGACGAGTGACGTACCCCTCTCCTTGGCTGTTTCACCAGATAAATAGTGTTTGCTTGAGGTAACTGATTAAAATCCCATTACCAACTGCCTAATAAGGTGATGAGGGCTCCATCCTCCTTGAAGAAGGCTAACAATGGCACGAGCACCCGCTCTTCAGCAGCCAGATGTTCACAACAGGCGTGAGGATATTTAGCCGAATTGAAAAATGCACATGGTGCCAAGCTAGGCAGAGGACTGGTGTTTTTTTTTGTATCATTGTTTGCTGGCAAGTGTATAGCATTTGCAGTGAGTGGAGGCACATATAAATGCAAAAAGTGGGCAGTAAATTGACCCTGCTCTCTTTTCTTCAGAAACAAAAACACACGCATTACCAAATAACCACAGTACAACAGCTCAGCCGACTGAGTAATTCTGTCTCATTGAAGGCATTGTTGCACTCAAATTGAAATTTGTGATTTAAAGAGAAAACTTGCCGTGTGGTCTCACATTAAATGAATGGCCAATAACAGTTGCTCTGTTCAGTGGCGCTGGAGAGGCACAACTCTGTGTGAGATCTGTTCTGTGTCTCTCCAGCGTGTTAGAACCATGGAGGTCCTCTTCCCCGTCTGCATGACTTATATTGGCAGTGCATCCATGATCCTCGGCAGGAGCACAGGGGATCATTAACTGAAATGTTTTGAATGCCCCACTTGACAAAAACAAAGACTGTCCCAGTCATACCCTCGCACAACAAAACACATAAAAAAGCCTTTTGTGCATCAAGACAGCACATTTTAATAACATCAGTCTGAGACGGTTTTTGTGTTTTCACTGGTTAAATCAATAACTACAGACAGGGACTGGTGGCAAAAACAGAGCTCTGCTTAACAATGTTAACTAAACACGTCACATTCAATATCATCGACACTACCACTAATTAACGCTATGATCAACATGGTGCCAAAATGATCAGTTGCCAACCACACCCCCGGAGGAGATGCTGTTCGTTATTTCAAATGCGATCCAAGTTGTTTCTCCTCTTTCGTGTAAATGATATGTAGTATAAAATGACTATTGCAAATGAGGCCTTGAGTGAGTGTTGTGGGGTAGACACCCACCAAAACACACTTTGTGTTGCCCCTAGTGGTCAGCAAGTAGTACTTTCATTTAATGTTGTGGTCTGGGGAAATTATTTTAGGATGTATTGAGAACTCAGTATCAGTTAAACGGCCTATTGCAGTACCTTTTTACTCAAACATATATAAAACTGATAGTTAATTGAGAAAAGAGTATTAATGTTGCCTTGGCATTGCTATACATTCAAGTAATTATTCAGACAATAAATAAATAAGCAGTGTTTGAAGTAGAAGTTGCTGTATTTAAGTAGAGGATTTCAGGTCAAATTGTTTTTAAGAAATATATTTGCTCTCATTATTTAATTGTGGAGGCCAACTTCAGATTTGTTCAATTCCATCCAATTTTCATTCTTCATACAGTACCACAAACAATTAACATTGCCTGAAGTTGCTGAACAGCACCCAAGGCAGTCCCTTTGTGATTTCACCAGTTTTTGGTGATTTAAAATGACAGCCTAAACCCTGAGAAAGAGAAACCCTGAGAGAGTGTGGGGCTATCGAAACAAAAACTCCTGTGGGTAGCAAGGTAGCAAAAACTTTCTTTTAACAGGGAGAGACCTTTGGAGGAAGGGAGGAAGAATGGAAAAATAAGAAGAAATAAACAGGAAGCAGATGTGCATACCGTGGCCAATTATTAAGCATGCAGGAATATATGTCAAAATAAAACTGAATATGTCAGGTAGGCAATTTCTTTAGTTCATCAGGGATGCAGCTATGTCAAAGTGAAAAGTTCCTGTCCTTTACGTCAGGGGGCAGATACAGACGGGAATTCTATGAATCCACTTTGTCTCAAAAACACACACTCACACACTCACACATTATACAGCGGCTGACCTGCTCCTCACCCCATAGCACAGGCATAGGCACATACAGACAAAGGCCATGAAAAAAAGATGCGATGATATTTAGCTTGAGGGTTTCGTTCCCACACATGCCTATTTCTGTGTATTATGCACATCTGACATTTAATCCTATGGTAACCAGTGGTGGCCAATTAGTGGAATATTATTCAAATATACTTAGAATACTTACAAAATAGAATAATTCTAATTCGAAAAATAGAATTAAGAATACTTACAAAATAGAATCATTCTAATTCTAAAATAGAATTAAGAATACTTACAAAATAGAATAATTCGGTGATGTGTGAAATGATAATAAATGGTGTGTCAATCTTCATTTTTCCTTCTTATACTAAGAGCATCAGAGCGATCAATACTAAAAACAGACCTTTTTTCCAGTATATATTTTCCCTCTCAGTACCCTGACAGAGCCATAAAGAAAATAAGGCTCCAAATGTTACCCAGTTCTGTCATTCCTAATAGGCACGTGTCCCACTAAATCAGTTTTAATATCTCTCTGTGCCCCGGCTAATGGGGCTCCGGCACAGACACACAAAGATCAATGCACTTCCATTTAACTCAGTAGAGATAGCTGCAGACACACAAGGCAGACTCAAACCTCAAGCGCAGTAATGGCGACGCTAAATGGGACTGAACTTACTTAAGTGCGCGTCTGAATGAAAATAGACCCATGCATCTTCTCATCTACAGCTTCCCTCAAACAGATTGTCGGTTCTGTGGTCAAGGTAAGAATTTTCTTTCCAGATTTGACTGAGGCACTGGGACTCGTTGTGCTTTATGGTATCGTCGATGATCTGATCCTTATGTTTATGCCATGAATTGTTTTTTTTTGTTTTGTTTAAATTGTTCTGTTTAAATAGAAGGCATATTTGACCTTGAGTGGAATCAACGGTAAGATAGATATTGGGTTAAGCACCCCTCAAATGTTGACATCATCTCTGCTTTAATCACTTAATTCAATAACAGCGTTACTTCAGTCACTCGCCTCCACAGGCAAGTCCCTGCGCATCACCAGGGAAACAGGAGTGGATTACAAATATGTCTATTAATGATTTATTAAAGCCCAAGTATTTGAAATTATCTTATTCACACAAGGGGGATTGGGTATACTTTAGATGAAAGGCTTAATGCAACACCATCAAGAATTCCTAAGAGAATAAAAAAAGATTAATCCACCAAAAGGCTTTTCTTTTTTTTTCTCAGAGAAAACCATGGTCGACTTCATTTAGAGCAAACACAATAGTAGTCCGCTTTTACCACCACTGATACCCTATATGCCAGGACAGAACTAACCACCGCTGATACCCATATATGGCATGACAGAACTAACCACGCTGATACCCTATATGCCAGGACAGAACTAAACAAAGTCTTAGTTAATCGGCACAATTTATGTTCAACTTTATCAACAGTTCAGCTTGTGAGATCTGCATAAACCACAAAAGTTCACCCAATGTTATTTGCTTTGACCACATTGACTCTACTGTTATTTTCCGGGGTTGAATGCAGTCACTAGACGATCATATTATAATTGTGGATGGTCAACCCCTCTGATCAGTCCTGTAATGGCGTTGTAAATTATCTTGGTTGGGTTTGGTAATGTTTCCCATTGGTTACTTTTCTATTAAAACGCCAGGAGCAATAACCCAACTGAAAATGAGTTACCGCTATGATGCATGTCCTTGTTAATCAAACACGCATTAGGCCTATATCATAGACCCAAGTTCCCATAAATGAATTCTCCATTTGGCTTATTATTGGAATGGGCTCAGACGTCGTTAATGAGTATTCACAATGAAAGCAAGCTTAGTATAATTATTAATTGTGTTATCATCATGGTCGTTAGGCAGTACAAGACATTCATCCAGAAGGCATGTAGAGAAAACAGCCCGAGGAGCTGGATACGGCTTAATTAGTCTTACCTGTCTATTACAAAGAGGATTATCATTCATTGCAGTTCTGTTTACTATTATGATTCATCTGTATAGAGTTAAGTCTGTGGTACAGACTCCTGTATTACTGGAGTCTATTATCTGAGCTTGTGTAATCCCATCAAATTTCTGCTAACTATTCTATTTGTTTTCATCCCTGACCTCGCTGCGAATCCCATGCATCTGGCTTGCTCCAGCTGTTTCATTAGCTAAATAAATTCTCCCCTTCCTGCAGAGCTCACGCTGATGACAACTCACCCAGATGGAGAGCAATCTTCAGACCAGTGGCTCCAGGAAGTCTCTGGAGCTACTTTGGCATTTCTAAAGCAATTCACGCAATATGGTGTAGAGCTGTAATTCACTCGTTAAAAGCATGCAAGGTGTCGAGTATGTGGGCATGTATTTGTGTGTGTGTGTGTGTGTGTGTGTAGGAGGGTGGCGGTGTACACGTGTGTGTGTGTGTGTGTGTGTGTGTGTGTGTGTGTGTGTGTGTGTGTATGTTTGTGTGGTGGTTTGGAGCAGGGACCAATAAAGAGACAACATGAGAAAGAGGGAGAAAAGCTACACTGTGTCCTAATACCCTTTAGATTCAATACACCGATATCCTTGTATACTTTAAATGATAGAACTTCTGCACCGGAGTCCGCCTGATCTGAAGAGAGGACAGCAGCTGCTGTGTAGCCCCGTCCACACTGATCGCCCAACTGCCCTGTGATGTGACATGGAGTTGTGGAAAAATACTGTGGGTGGAAAAAGAGGAGAAATAGGGCCGTGAAAGAGGGAGACAGAATAATCACAGAATGAATGGACTGCCCATAGTAATTCTGCTGGTCGCCATCTGAAGTCTCCATCAATTTTCAAAGGAGGAAACACTTCACAGATGCTCTGTTCAATGCTTGTGGTGGCCATGGCAACGGCACTTGATGTGTTTTTTTTTTCTCCCCCTCTCCTCTGCACATTTCCAGAAGCTGTTTACTCCTCGCCCATACTAAACATGGAGAACAGCATTTTCTATTCCACGTCAAGAGCTTATTTGTCAGTCTTCTGACAAAGACCTATTATGTTCAACACCTCAAATCAAGCTGTGTGTTTGTTCTCGTCTTCTGTCACCTCTACTTTCAGTTTAAAATATGAATGCATACCATTAATACAATGCTTAGTTTTCAAGGCAGATCAGAGAAAAGAGGCTAGGTGCCACATCAGGTATGTGCATTGCAGGCATGTCAGATGAAAAAAGAGGTTTCACAAATAGTGTGTTGACAGCAGAGCCTACATTTCCTGTACAAATCAGGAGCGAGAACTACATGAAAAGCATTAAAGCGCAGTACTATCGGCATACTGAAGGATAGAAGGAGACCAGGCATGCATTTTACCATCTCCTGGTTACCTTTATCCTTTTTGTTCTCAGCGAACAAAACAAAACCAACCAAAAAAAAAACATTTCTGTACTAGCATTTTTAACAGATACTTGCCTAACATTGTATGTTTTCTCACTAATAACGCTATTAAAGGGATGTTAGATAATGCATCATTGATACTAAGATCATTTACATCACCGTTCAAACCTCAACCTTTTAAATAACAATGTGAAGCCAGAGGGCTTGCTGCCAGGTTGTGCTCACAGGTTTTGCATTATTATTAGGGTTGTCAAAAAAATGAACTAATTAATCTCACATTTTGAAATTCATTAATCTAGATTAATCGCGATTAAAAGTTTGTTTTCTTCTAAAGACTAAATAATATAAATTAACGAGTAATCACTTTCAGAAAGCGTGTATTTTAGACACTGTTGTTTAATTGTATTTGTTTTTAAACACAAAACTACACACAGAGCTGTGTTTCCAATGAGGCTCAGGCCTATAACTCATACCTATAAAGTGCCAGCCAGGTACAGACTGTGTGCCGCGCAGGGTAGATGTTGAAATGAAAGTAGCCTAGCAGTTGCCAACATGTTACGGGCACTATCAGTGCCTAAAGTGGTCAGTTTGCCACTTATCTCTCATCTGTTTGAGATGTCGAGGACGCGCCTCTGTTTTTTTTACTTCCAATGCAAAAGATCTCAATTTCCATACATTGTCAATAAAATGAGCTGACACCCAGGTAATTGTCATTGCTGACTGACGTCCAGTGGTCACCAGTAAGGGCGACGCTGGCTGCTTGCTCGAGCTGAATTTGTCGTGTATGTATGCGAGATACAATGGTGGCCCTCGACGGTAAATCGTAAGAATTGTCCCCTGAAACAATTCGAATCACCTCAGTCAGCCCACCGTCCTCAACTATGTTGATGGGCCGACAGTCACCGGCAACCCAAACTGCTAAAGCGTTGGTAACCTTTTCACGGACTGGTCTAGTTATTTTCCTAGAGAAGTCGTGGAGTGTGGGTTGGCGACCATCTAACCTGGGACTGCTTTCTGTCGGGTGCTTTGCATTAAGGTGATAACTTAAAGATGAGCTGCTTCTGTGATAGCTAAATTCAGCTTGACAAATGCTACAAACAACTTTAGTTTTGTCGATTGTTCCATCATTTTGCCTCTAAAACAGAAACTTTCCACCCAACAATCCCTCAGCTCTCTCCATCTTCAACTACCGTCTCGGTTTCTCCTATCTAACTGACTGCAGGCACGCGGCGGTTTCATGTCAGGGGTCAACGCACACCGGAAGTAAAAGTTGCGTTACCTGCGTTAAAATATTTTATCGCTATAATCTCGGCCTCAATAGTCTCATAGATTAACGTGTTCACTTTTGACAGCCCTAATTATTATTGCTCTGGGCTCTTACAATAGTCAATCAAAATCACCTTTTCTGTGAAGGAGTTAGTATGTAGTCTCTCATGGTGTGTAGGGAACAGAGTCACTGAAATTAAAAATGATGATCCCTCGGCTGTGAATGACCTTTCATTTACTGTGATATAAAATTTCTGGTGATATTTTCCCCCCAATTACTAGGATGTTGAGTCAATGGTACACCATTCTCTCTCTCTGTCACATACATATATCAAGCCTCTCTTCCGCATGTGTTCCCTTGGCAATCATTTCTACCACGGTTTTTGAATTTGGCATGGTATGGCTGGAGGACTCTTTTAGAGTACTCTTTCAATAGCTAGCTGCACATGCTGATTGTCCTAAAATGAAAGCCTCCACTGACACAATTAACCGTAATTCATGACTGAAAACGGGCACAGTTTGTCTCCCCTACTTTGGACGCGGGCACCAGAGCTGTTGATCCATCATGCTCACCTAAGCCTGATCTTGGACACGCTGCCATTGGTCTCTTATTCGGCGAAAACAAGTAATAAAGAGGGAGAGGCGCGCGACTCAGAATCTGACAACAAGCCTAATCATTCTCTCTTCCTCTCTGCGGAGTCTGCTAATGGCTCATTTGTCTTTGTTGGAAAATGACGGAGCCCACCGTCAGCCTGCATCCTAATGAAAGAGTTTCTGTGCAGGAGACGGTGAGAGAGCGTCAGTGACAACAGATGAAGATGGCAGTACCTGTAGACGGCGGCGTGTCCCTTTGAGGATCTGTCAGCAGGTAGGGAAGCAATCCACGTGATGTTATCGGCTAATTATGTGAGGCACATAGTCACAGTCTTGTAAGCAACTGGTCTCAGCGAAACGCTTATGCAGTTTGTTTGTTTTTTGCACCAGGCCTAATCTTAACTCTAAAGTCCCTGCTAGTCCGCAAATCTCATATATGTTCAAACTGTTTGAGAAGTAAGGGTGTTATATAGAATACACTGTACATTTAAATAGCTTGAGTAAGTGTATTTTGAGTAATCGCTTTGAATCAAATACAAATACAGTTGAGGTCACTGGTAATGAATCACTTTTTATTCAATTCTCTGCACCACACTATTATTTATATTTCCCGTTGGCCTGAGCCTCGTTTACAGAATCATAGGCTTATTTATCCTCTCAAAAGTCAGGAAACACTGAGAGGTACGTAAACCTACATGAAAATTGTTAAAAGTTAAATTCACAAGAAAAAAAGAAAAAAAAGAGAGAGATGATGCTTCAACAAATTAGTCCCCTATGCATCCATGCTTAAATATCAGATATCTTATTTTATATATATCATAATATCTTAAAAATCAATTCAACTTGATCCACCAAAACATCCACCAAATTCTGGCATATCACTGATGCATTCCCTGCTAACACAGACCAGCTGGTCAAAAACACATCATGTTATTTGACCATCACCTGGACAAAGACACGTTTCATCCTTTCACCAGGATCTGGTCAACTTGTCACTTTGAAAATGATGCATGCACCAAAGACCGCAGGCCGCAGCAGGGGAGAAACATGCATCTTCATGTACCTACAATTTATTCCATTTAGCTTCAGAAAAATACAAATAGTTAGCAATTGGCTTTAAAAGCTATCATTTCATCTTTCATATGACACAGGATGGTACATGGCTCACCAGAGTGGGGTGGGGAATGTGTGTCGCGTGTCTGATGCCTTGCAGACATTCCTGTCTGTGACGCATCTAGCTTGCACGATGCTGGTGGAGAATAAGCACTGCATTTATATTCAACACCTTCAGTAGACTGATCCTTATTCAAGGCTGTCGGAGTGTGCCTGCAAGGCACGAGCCATCCCCATTCATAGACCATCCAATTAGGCCTGCCAATGCTCGCCCACAGAGGATAGGGACCACTGTGGTAAAATAGACAGGAAGAAAAGAGAAAAAGATCTACTACATCCTTGGCTTTGTCAATATTTTTAGTCCACAGAGGGTTGTGTATAAGCTGGAGGTAAATGTTAGTCACCCTGGATTCTGTGTGCATCTTGTGTTCTGTGTTCTCGTGTTCCTGATTTATATGTTAGCGTTCCACACGTATGCAGCGGATATCATGATCATTTCTGGCTGGTTAGCCCCGGATGCTAGTCGCCTCCAGTGGCAACACATACAGGCAATTCTAATCAGCCGATGGGGATTTTTTTTTACCAGGCTCCCCCATCATGACTGAAATGACCTATGGTGGCGCATATTCAACGAGGTACATGAAAAATGGGTGCAAGTGAACACACCCGCCTCATACATCAACCAGCTAATACACTGAATGTCTCCTTTGTTATTATTTCAACATGTAAATATATTAGCATGTCAAACTATGCATGCAGCAGGTGATGCATCACAAACATGTGTGAGGCAAAACGACTGCAAAAAAGCATGGGCAGCATTTCGCCACACAGAAATTAAGACAAAATACATCAAAATGAAAAGGTGCCATGGGCTCAAGTGTGAGCCAGTATGCAGAGTGAACAGAATATCATTCGGGTCCACCCAGAACCAAACCATATTTGATGAAATCATTGGTTCAGTTTGGTTTACAGTCATTGGTAAGGCATTAGAGCAGATCGAAAGCTTTTTACTATTGTAAAGTTGTATTGCAAATATTGTTTTGTGATCTGCCCAATACCTTTTCCATAATGCTTTTATATTGTCTTTAAATCTACCGTGAGAACTCATCAGCTTAGCACTGTAAACCTCATACTCATGTGTCCTCTCCATATCAATCAGCAATCCCATATGTGAATGAGTACATGGCTCAAGGCAGCTGATCTGCCATTCCTGAAGAGTTATGACATTTCAAGAAATTGTATTTCTGCTTTCATCAGTAGGGAAGAAAACTGAGGCATTATGTGATTTCAGATCTGCCAATCCAGTAATGAAATACTGAGAATGAGATTTGACACTTGCCGCTGTTCTTGTGAGAACTCAAGTGTGCTGCAGACAAGTGTGCTGCAGTGATTTTAGACATTACCGTTCCAGATTGCACCAGGCTGAACTAATTACAGCGGCACATGATCAGTGAGTTTAAGACAACAACTGTATCCGTGGTGGGTTTCTTAGACGGGGAAACACTGTTTGTTTATACGAAAAACCAAGCTATTGACAACCCAGCGGTCTCCACCACCAACTAAAACTGAATGAAAGTCGTCACTGACCTCACTTAATGGTTGAGCATAGCCTATAGCCAGCCAAGTTACAGAAGCCCACCAGGCAGTAAGAGCAAAGCCTAAAAGCCTAAAAGCTTGCACCTGGCTAAAACTTCATCGTGGTCCTGAATACTTTGATCCACAATTGGCTTGAGGGTAAGGCTAGGGCATTTCACATGACTAAAACTGAGATCCTGTCAGATTACTAGCTAGCTCTCCATACCGTCTCATCGTAATACAAATGAGAACTAAACTGAGGATCCAGTTTGTCATTAGTTAGGCAAGACTACCTTTGTGCTCAAACTAAATACCCAGGATTTTGAATTTATACCAAACAGATATCTATCTACTAATTAAGGCAACTTTATATCATGGCCATTAGGTGGTGTGCACTTTATGCGTGTACTAGTATGTGTGTCCCTGGCTAATGACCCCGCAGCTAGCCCAATGGGCACCAGTGGAGGTGCGGCAGGCCTAGAGCCTAGCAGGTGTTACCACCTACCTGTTCACACCAATTTTCCTTTAATAGTATTTAGGATTTTTTTCTACCAAACAAATGAGGTACCTAATATTTAGACATTTTTACTATACTTGTACCTAGTGAGTCCTCACAACTAGACTCTAAATCAAAGTTTCTGTTTCTTCTGGACCTTTAAATGTGTTTAGGTGTTTCACCAACAGTTTTATCAAATTCTGGAATATTATGAAGATCTTCGCCTTAAAGCACCACATTTCAACTACATACCACTGGGTATCTTAACCAATTCAGAGAACTGTGAGGGGACCTTGACTTTGGTTCATCTGATTACAAAGAGACTGGGAATGGATTGTGAGGCTTCTTGGGTTGCGTGCTAATTGATTCGTAGGGCTGCTGCTTCCTGACTTTGGATACGAAATCTGGGTGCACTTGCATATTTATGGAGGACAATAAGTTAGCGTAGCTTAGCGACATGAAAATGATTTCCTTGTCATTATCTCCCCATTAGCGAATGACCTGTCCCCCGCATTGGCTGTGTGTCAACATGTCACCTTTGGTTGAATGCAGCGAAGGTCTTTTAGTTAGTGCACGCTTTAGTGTAAGCCGTTTAAGCACAATATAGCATTCACCTGCCAAGCAAGTTCGTTCTGCCTTCTGCTTCTATGATCAGACGCACAGCACGCAATTTCTCGCACAATTAGAATAAAGTCGGTTGAAAACAGTCGTCCCCCGTGTGTTTTTATCTGGTGTTGACCATAATGGACTAATACATGTGAGCACGCCTCCCCACCGAGAACTTCACACAGTTCATTATTTCTGATCCAATGATTTCCAGGTGCATGGAGCCAGGCACGCACCACTGTGTTGCGCCGAGTAATTCTGGGTATTATTCCAGGGTGTTACAAGGCAGCTCTGATGTCACCAAACAGCCTTTTATCACATTAACAGCAGGACAGATACTCTCCTTTTAAATAAGACAATCAAAAGACGGCCTTTTTTTGATGGCTACACCCCCCTCCCCTCCCCTCCCCTCTCCACCGCTGCAGTGGGTCTCAAAAGGGAGTAGAGTGGCTCATGAGGCTTAGTGGAGGGAGTCCATTTCTGGTCAACTTTTTGGTTTTTACGGTCAATCGCTGTTCTTTTCAGTTATGCAACAAGTCATGGAAATCATTTTTTTTGCATGAAAGGGATGCCAAATATTATGTGGAGCCTAACAGCTGACCAATGGTGAACCATTTTCTAATTTGTATAGCACAAAGCCCTATAAGATAAAACATGGGTGTGGATAGGTGTGGATATGCAACCACTTGTATGTCAACTGACCTATACATCACTGAGATGGGCAGTCAATAAGTAAATGCTAAAAACAAGGTGTGTACCTTGTCAAACTACAAGTAAAAAGACATCTCACAGTGACACCTGCCATCCTGATTAATGCATGTTTAAATTTATTTCTTATTTTTACATAACACTGATGTCTTGGCCACTCTGTTCTGTTCTCCATACCGCTAATGAACAGAAACAATTAAATGAATTATAAACTCCCATTGTTATTTTCGCTGCCATATTTGCAGCAGTGAGAGCATGCGTCATACGCCACAATAATAATTATCTAATGACATTGGCTCTTTAACAGTACCCTCACAGTCTGGTTCATTATCACAATGGTGGATCAGGCAGCAAGTGAATACCAATGTTTTACACAGCGCACCCTCGGAGCTGACACATAATCAACTCATTCAAACACACTGATGAAATGAATGCCACCACTAAGCAGACTTTCCTTATTTATACTTTTTTATTTTCTATATCATATATTTGGTGTTTACAATTTTTCACTTACTTCAATTTTCTTTATTTATATAGGGCCAATAATGACTGAAATAGTCTCAAGGCATTTCACAAAGCCCAGAGCCTTAATCCCCTAGAGTAAAGAGCAAGATGGTGGTGGCAAGGACAACAACTCCCTTTCAACAGGAAAAAACCTTGAGCAGAACCCAGCTCATAAGGGGGAACCCATCTGTTTGGGGCTGGCTGGGTACAGAGATAGAAAGGTGTGTGTGTGTGGGTGGGGAGAGGTGCTATGAGAGAATGAGAAGCAAGCAGATACATTCATACATGCATTTGAATAAAACATATTAGCATACATATGTAATACACTCAAGGATGCATACAAGACTGATAGTGGATGAAAATGGAAAGAGCCACTATTCAGTATTGGTAAGGATTGGTTTGGTGGGTATACAGTATGCTCATATGGTTACTATTACAAGGATAAGCACACCTATGAAGCAGGAAACTATGTCAATGATGGCCATCAGCATTTGCAGGCAAAGGTCATACTATATATGGTAGAGAACAGACCCAGGTTAGTAAACAAAACAGACACAGGTTAGTAAACATAATATTACTCATCCTCAGTGCATATCTACGCACCTAATTATGTAAACACAAATTTCATTATACTATGGCATGCCACAGGCTATCCAGGGTTAGGGGTGGGGTATAACCCCCTCAGGAGTGTGAACTCAGGTTAGGGTAAAGGGTGGTAACCCCCTCAGGATCAGGTTAGGGTAAGGGATGGTAACCCCCTCAGGAGTATGAACCAAGGTTAGGGTAAGGGGTGGGGTATAACCCCCTCAGGAGTGTGAACTCAGGTTAGGGTAAAGGGTGGTAACCCCCTCAGGAGTATGAACCAAAGTTAGGGTAAGGAATGAAACTGGGATACAAACCCTGGTCACTTTAGGCATCCAAAGAGAATGAGAAGAAGTGTTGGCACTTCATCAGTATCAATAACCTAGCACAATATGATATAGAGAGAGAAGAGGAGGTGGAAAGAGAGGTTGCCCGGCGTGGTGTATAGGAAGTTTATTGTGACAGGTGCTGGATCTTGATGCACTATTCCTAACTATAGAATGCACTGAAGAGGAATGTTCTTGGTCTAGACTTAATGATGGAAACCGTAAAATGGTAAGATTATTCCACAGGCGTGGGGCTCGTTAGCAAAAGGCTGTGCCTAGTATTGTGCTTTTTGATACTCTTGGAATGACAAGAAAACATCCTGCATTCTGGGAACAAAGAGGTCTTGGTGGGCAGCAGGTGAAGAAGAGGGAGCTTGCTCATAGTGGGGGGGGGGGGGGGGGGCGGGGTTCAAAATGCATACAGGAGAGCCGGAATCCTCACAAAAGCCATTTGAAAGCTAATGGTTGGAGGAGGTATCTGCTCTGGCCGAGACAAGGACAGAGTACATTAACATGAACATGGGTTACAGAGAAAGATAATATAAAACAATGTCAATATTCAGTTCCATCATGTTCATATTTTTTTGTCCTAGTCAGTGTGCGAGCAGCAACATTTTGCATCAGTTGGACAGGAGGCTTTTTAGCGAGTTATTGTTGCATCCGGATAAGAGAGCATTGCAGTAGTCTCGTCGCAAAGTAATAAATGTATTTCTAATTATGGATTTGTTTTCTTCATATTGAAGGGATAGGATTTTTCTTGGTTTTAGTAATATTGCGCAGATGAATAAATGTGACTTTGAAATCCGTTTTGTGAGTCCAATGAGAGGTCTTGGTCAATAGATACACCAAGATCTTTGACACCTGTGTTGGATGTTACTGAGATGCAATCAAGTGTGAGTAAATGGCTGGAAAGCATCAGTCTCAAATGTTTTGGGCCTACAATCATAACTTCAGTTGTATCTGTGTTAAGGAGGAGGAAAATGTTATTCATCATGATTTGATATTTATTTACATCATATACAATATATTTAGATTCTATTTTAGGTAGTTGTGTAATTTCATCAGGTTTCATTGATAGGTGTAGTTGGGCATCATAGCAATGAAAGCAAGCGAAATTTAGATTTTGAATTTACTAAGCGGGCAGTGTAGATAATTTTGCCCCGACAAAAGGTAGCTAAACATTTATTAAAACGAAAACAGTGGTGCGTTATACAGCGCTTCACTTTAAAAAAAATTAAAATGAATGATAAGTGAAATTTAGTTGGTAAATTCAAGTAGGTAGGGAAAGGATTAATCTAACTAACGCAATGAAAACGTTAACAATAAATATCCAGGAATGATGCTTCTAACGTCTGGTCTCGAGCAGTTGTTCCAACCACCCAACTTTGCAACCACGTTTCTGATTGATCGGTGTAACTACGCTTTCGAAAAAACACTATTGTACCGTTGTATTGAACGACGGTTGTAACGACCAAGATTGTGGCAGTGGTTAGAAAATTATGCTTTCTAGACACGCATCCCAAGATAAGATGGAGGACTAATCTTGGCAATGGTAATGGTGGACAAATACAATAATACACAGACAACTACACAGACAACTACATATGTGCACAGACTCTAAATAACAGAAACTCACATTCTAAAACACATTCTAAAATGGAACATTAAACAGAATTGAACATTGATAATTCTAACAGGCACACATTATGGGGTGAACTACTATGCAAACACATGTGCACAATCCCCCTGCACGCTACAATATTTTTGTTATATAGGACAGTAACTGAATGACCCTGTAAGCCTATTAGAAGTGCAGAATTTGTTTTAATGTGTCAGGACTCAGACAAAGACCAACTTACAGACCAAGCAAGGTGAGGTGAAGATTCCTTAGCAAACAGATCAAATCAGTTGTCAGTCTCAGTGTCAAAGTGCAAACCAGGTCAAAATCCAAAAACAAACTCAAACAGTCTTAAAGCAGTCGCAGATCTAGGGCATACGGGGCTCAGAACAAAGGTCCAGGAGAAATAAAGCAGAATAATCCAAAATGTCAGACTGAGTAACATGAGCCTGAGCAACAGAGTCAGAATACCAAACTATGACTCAGAAAATCACTGACACAATCTGACAGCGTACAGCTACCAACACTCAAGATAAACACAGAGGGAACTTAACAGGGCAGCCAGGTCATTGGACAGAAGCAATGAGGGGCAATTGTATTTACAATGCAGTACAAAATATGTTTTGTTAGGACATAGGCCTACTCCTGGGTAATCTTTATTCAACAAGGAGACAGTTTGTTATGCAATGTGGCAGTGGTTTAATAAAAAAAGTTTAAAGGAGAACCATAGTTCAAATCTATCTTGTAATTATACATAAAAAACATGGACAAGATGCATTGAGATGCATCCAGAATCATTTCATCATCAAAGCATTACCCTTTGAATCACAATCAAATTGAATCGTAAGGTTAGTCGAGCTCACACCTCTATACTGCACTACTACTATACTATACTACACTACACTACACTATACTATACTATACTATACTATACTATTCATAATAATATGCATCACATGCATGTCTGATTCCTACTGTTGTCTTTAATTAGTCTGTTCTCAAATTGGGTTTGGGCCTCCTGAGTCACCACTTAAATGAGGCCTTTAATCTGACTAATTTATGAAGCATTTCTAACAGGCAGACAATAATGTGCTTTGCAGAAGGCAAGAACACTTGATTACATGTACTCTGAGTTACCCAGAGTGGAACAACACACAACACTAACGGTGAGCAAGTCTCAAGGTCTTAAAAAAAAGAAAAAAAGTGCATTACCTGTAAGCCTGCATTAAGGTTATCAAATATAAAACAAAGTTTGTCCATATGGTAAAGACAGAAATCGCGATGTGAGTAAATATTGAATATGGTAGTAAATCATGTATTAGGATGTTGGATAAGGTGGTACATGCCATCATAAAAGAAATTCTATCTCCCATCAGTTCATTTGAAGAAAACACAGAACGCTTATTTCCCAAGAAGAACAAAATGTCACGAGGGAAACGAAAGAGAGAGATGGATGAGAATAAGGGAGGAAATGTCTACTTTGTACCAGATTGAGCTGAGGGAGGCCAGATGGTCCAGTTGCATAGCACTGAAATATTAAACCCACCACAAAACCCTTCGGGCAAGTTACACGGAGTCTGTGGTCGGAGGACCATTTAAATTAAGGCAAGACGTACAAGATATCACCAGTAACATCATGGTAGACAGGTCCTTTGACTTCACAGCGAAGCCTATCTGATGCAAGGGTCATTTCCATCATAATAAGGTGCCCTGCCCTGCTCCAATGCATATGGAGATTATGAGGAGCAAAATGGCACTGGCCAAAAGTCGATACATTATATTTTACATATAATACCCTCAGAGAGAAAGCTACTCATCACACGTGACAGGGATTTGCATAGGCAAACATTACCACCCTGTACGTCTTTCTGAATAGCTTTCACCCCCATTGGGTTAAGCAAGGCGAGAGGATATTAGTCAGAGTTTCCCTGAGCTTCACCTGCCCTCCTTACAGTCATTTACTGCTGCCTGGGTGGATCAGGTTTTTGTGATTGCTGTCGCATACAAAAGGAAAGCATGTTTGTTTTGGAGAGCATCTTAGAAGCCATCATATGGCACCTGGTGCAGCATCGTGATGGCCATTAGCCTAATGGCTTATTCGAGATTTATTTTTTGGATGGAGGGAGGGGGGTGGCATAAAATGCTTTAATAATAATAATCCAATAACAGAACAATGGAGATGGATATGAACTCAGACAGTTCAGCTGCATAGTAGTAGGTAACATGAAGATAATGGTGGGATTTATTTTCAGTGCAGCTTGAGTGCCCAGAGACTTAGCTTTTTCTCTTCATTATACTCCTCTCACATGATGTCAATCAACAATGCCTTGATCATGATGAAGAGCCTGGAAGAGGACTGACGAAGAGATGGTTAACTGACCTAATATCCACGTAGTTTGGAGTAGATGTCCAGACCCACTTGTTGTCCCCTGCAGCCCTATTGGTGTTCCAGAGATTATTGATCGAACAGAGATGATTTGGGATCAGAAGGGGATCAATATTAGCTAAACAGCGTAATAGAGACAGGTTGCGTTACCTATGTTAACCCTCCTATTATGTTTGGGGTCAAATTGACCCTTTTCAATGTTTAACGTCTCTAAATAAATGATTGGCATAGTTTTTTTTGCTTCATATTTAATGACTTTTCCTAATCTAATGGGGAGAACTGGGTAAACACAAAATGAACATGATGATATGTTTTCAATGTCCTGTACACATGCTTTACGCATAGGTGTTGTTTGGGGTCAATTTGACCCCAGGCTGTTTTAATTGTATAAAATATATAAGAAATATAAACTTTTTTTATCACATTGTTACTATTCTTGATTACAGAAATAGTTTTCTATTCCATATGTTATAGATAACAACAATATGTACTTAGAAATAATATGAAGCCATAAAACACCAGAAGGATATCTCTTTCCAATTTTGAGTCAATCAGTGAGATTTGATGGTGATCTGCATATTTCTCCATAGTAGCGTAACATGTATTCTGGATGTATAAGGGGGGTGGGTGGGGGTATTGTTTTATTTTTAAGGGCTATTTAGGTAGTCAACAAACAAACCTAAAGTACCTGACACATAAACTTGAGTAAAAAAAAATATTATAATCATTTTTTGGAGGTTTAAATTGCTGGGGTGAAATTGACCCCAAGCATAATAGATGTGGGTAAAATTTGAACATAATAGGAGGGTTAAGTTCATACTAAGTATATAAGTCATAAGTCTACAACCTGTGACTCACATATTCATCCAGACATATACCCACCAAGCATACATATTGAAATTGGATGTGCAAAGCACAGCCTCTTCGACTTGCATGAGGTATAAAAATTGCATGTTTTGCTAACAACAGGCCATAGACGGTGATTTATAATTCCTGCATCATCACTGTCTGCAAGGAATTGTAGAGTTTCTTTATCCCTGATGTTTACCACAGTTTTTGCCCTCAAAAGATCATTCATGCGTGTCCTGAATAGAAATATCTGAATTTAAATATATTAGACCAACAAGCTCAAAAGGGTGAATATTTTAGTGGCTGTTCTCTGTGGGGGGTGCTGACAAGCATGAAGATGGAGTGCTTTAAATGGCGGCAGGTAGGGCTCGGAAGATCTGTGCATATCCCCATGAAACCAGGTGGATGTGGGAGCTAGACATGGCTAGATCGTGTAGCTCAATTGGTAGAGCAAAGTGCTAACAACACCAAAGTCATGTTTTTTGAGACCCAGTGAGCACATATTTCGATAGACATGTTTATCTGTAATTCCCTTAGCGCCAACTAGAGGTTGTGTGAGTCTTTGGCTCGTCTTAGACCAGGGAGAGGAATATGTGTGTCGTGTGTCATATACATCAATGGCAAAATCAATGTTCATTTATAGCACTGCTGTGAATTGAGATAAGGCACGACGTAGAATAAAAATGACATGAAGGCCTTTGACATGGCATTTCATGGAAAAAGGTTAAAGTGTCGTTGAGACGTACCCTGACTTCCTGTTGTGACCATGGGCTAGTCCTAGGGTGACCAGATTTGAGTTTGTGAAAAAGAGGACACTTTGTCGCGGGACCCCGTCCCCTCCCCCGCGACGGAGTTTTTGGACATCTTTTTAACATGCAGATGACCCCGCCCCCTCCCCCGCGACGAAGTTTTTACATCTATTTTACATGCAGATGTCATGTACTATTGCAAATGATACAACTAGTGGAGGCGGCAAGGTGCTCACTGTTGCCAGATTGGAAATGGCGTATCGTATCAAAGGCTTAAAATGATCGTATTTGGAGGATAATTATCATATCTGGCAACACTGGAAAGGCAGTCGACCAATGACAGTTCTCTCTACAGTCAGAGCTCGCGCAAGAAGGTGGAACGTAAGGGAGATACCCTTTCCAAAACTTGTAAGGATGCAATAAATAATTCGTTTGTGAAAGACCCATAAAAACACAAATATCCGACGAGGCAAAATCCCGGACAATTTTGGAATCCCTGCCGGACGCATTTTTTAGGTCTCGAAAAGAGGACATGTCCGGGTAAAAGAGGACGCCTGGTCACCCTAGCTAGTCCCCAGGCCAACTGCTACAACACCTTAACAACTGGAGGCTAGCTGCTAAGGTAGTAGCTACCCAGTACTTCGTATGTTACCCAATTAAATGGATTCAAACCGAGGCTGTTATAAGCAATAAATAATTTATTTCAATACAGGTCTTCTTTTGTTTGTACTTGGCAGGGGTAACAAAACACAATGACAATACATACATCAGACATAAAAGAAAAGAAAGCAAAACACATAACATAGGCCCAGGGGGGCCAACCCAGAGTAACTACAGTAACACTGCTAGAGTACCTCCGACCACTATTCAGCCATACGTGATTACTAAAACACTCATGCACACACTAGTGTAATACTGCAAAACGTTGTGAGGTCAAGATAAATCACACAGAGAACGAGCTTATACAGGTTGTGTCAAACTCCACACTCAACCCTTGGTGGGGTGTTCACACAGCAACTTAAGGGCAGAATAGTAAATTAAATGTACCCATACAATGATACATTGCAACTCAGCCTTGGTTAGGCACCCGAGACACGTGGCTTCAACTAAACCAGTCGATACACAAGGAACTAAATGAAAGAAATAAACGGAGGAAAACAGTGGCCAGACTATCAACTGTGGTCAATTGCTGCTGTGATCTTATAGACATTTGAATATAAAAACATTTCTTCAGACACTTTAAAAGAGTTACAATATGAACCACTACAGCAGTGCTCTGCCTACCTTGACCTTGACTGCCATACAAAAGGAAGGACCCAGAGGAAATGGGAATTGAGGAGGGACCCACGTCAGCTTGGCGTCCCTTGTTAACCCTAGTAGCCAGGGGAGACCTCTTGCAACGCTATGGTAAACCGAGCCAGAGGCTAGTCTACAAGGAGTTAAACAAACACTGCAGTAAGCCATACGGCCGAGATCACAACAGAGCACATAACGTTGTTGCATACTAGGGGTGAGATGTGCGCTATACCTCAAACGCTGGCAGCGAGTCAGGTATCAAGGTATACACCAAAAAGAAGGGTTGACACAGAAACATGTACTTCATATCTGTGCTTGGCCCCACACGCCTGTCGACTCATTGTTCTGTTTTATTTCACCCGTTTGCATTATTGTTAAAAAAGGGTTATCTTCCAGAAGCTTTCTTGGTTCTTTTTGCAAGAGTGGAAAAACGCCAAAAGGTTGTGATTTCCTGAAATAGTTAACAAGTTCCTCTGAGAGGCCCTGTGGTACAAAAACATACAGTCAGATGTCACAGACAACAGCAACAGTTCTGGCATTTGAAACTCTTTCTGACTTGGTCATGTGTGTATGTGTGTCTCGCCGTTTGTATCCGTGTTCTGTGGCTAATCTCCCTAGCTGTTTAGACACTATAGAACACTATTATATTAGCAGAAGTCAATAGCCATCCATAGTACTTCTGGAAACACCATAGAAAAATAAACTGTTCAAGGTTCTCACTCAGAATGTCTTGGAGTGTCTAATGGACAATGTGGAGTGAGCCACTCAAGGAATGGAACTTGAGATTTATTGAGGCATGGCTGATGTTGTGAAAGGAGCCTTCTAAGGGCACCGTCTGAGGAGCCTTCTAAGGCCACAGTCTGAGTCTGAGGAGCCTTCTAAGGCCACAGTCAGAGTCTAAGTAGCCTTCTAAGGGCACAGTCTGAGTCTGAGGGGCCTTCTAAGTGCATAGTCTGAGGTAGAACACTCTGGAATGGTTTAAGTTGACTGCCTTCTCCCAACCCCTGCATAGTTTTGCAAAAAGTAATGTTTCCTTGTATTATATAATTATATATCAAATATATGACCACAAATTATGGCCATTTTAGGATTAGACATACAGAAAACCCTATTGATGCTGGACTTTCCTTGTTAAATGTTGAGGCCAATGACAGCACTTTTAACAGTGAGAGTTTGTGATGCCTATGGCAGCCTCTGATTTGATTCTATTGCTACTGCAAAAAATATTACTACACACATCTAGGCTCCTTATATTTCAATATAAACCTGTACACACTATCAATGCCAGCACACTTTCTAATCATTTATGAACAAAAAGAACACTTACATCGAAAGCTATAAGCAGTAGAGTAGCAATCAGAACAGGAAATAGTAGCAACCTTCACAGATAAATATTGAATGAAATAATAGTTTTTTTTTGGAACTGACAAGGTCTGAATGCGTAGAAATAATGAGAGAGGACAATGACTGTAATCAAAACCAAATATTTGGTGCTTCTAGCGTAATTATGTTGTACTGACTCAATATTGGATGTATTTTGAATGACTGCAGAACAAACTCAACTCATCAGAAATGACAAAACTTGGCAAAATGATGGCAGAGTGATTGTGAAATTGTGGATTTTGAAAATTGTGACAATTGTGGTTGTGGTAACACTATAATTACAAATGTGTGTGTGGCTCACTGGAGAGTGTGACGGCGTAGAGTGTGTGTGGCTCACTGGAGAGTGTGACGGCGTAGAGTGTGTGTGGGTCACTGGAGAGTGTGACGGCGTAGAGTGTATCACTCAAATCCTTGGAGTGTTCATCCTCTCTAGGGCATTTTAATACTCCATATTCAATGTTGCTTTGTCACATTTGCAGGATTTCTCTGAAAAGAACACAGCAATCACACAATCATATTATGGTTCATTATAGACCGATGGCATGAATCGTGATTGATTCATCATATAAATAAGTATTTTAACTTGACAATATCATTTAGGTTTGAGCACTTACATTGCAGTCTGAAGTCTGAACAGAGAGTGTCAATCACTCCATGATTCTTTCTAAAGTGTGCTTCATGTGGGCTTTGGCCCTGACATGTGTTTTGGCAGCTGCTGGCTCTTTGTGGTAAGAGTGCATAACTGCTATCATGTTTTGTTTATTTGGGGGTTGTCATCACGACGCGCTGCTGTCAGCCATGGGCTCTCTGGAGAGGCTGGCTGCAGTTGAGCTCTGAGGCTGCTACACTGAGCTCCGCTTGCACTCTTTGTCAAGTCAAGTGGGTAACTTCACTTTTCCCACAAGCTTGAGTTCACCTCGACACAGCATTAATAATGTGTGTGTGTGTGTGTGTGTGTGTGTGTGTGTGTGTGTGTGTGTGTGTGTGTGTGTGTGTGTTTGTGTGTATGGAAAGTGAGGAACCTGTCAAATTTGACAAAAGATTGGGATGTTCTCAACACAGGCAGTGATGCAGTAAAGAAGAGTGTTGTGAGTGTTTTTCAGAATGTGAGGGGATTTCAGCGGTGGTGAACGGAAGATGCCTCTCTACCAGTTGGTGATCTGGAACAGTAGCCGCCCGCAGATGTTCTCAAGCCGTAGCATCCTCGGCCCTGGAGGTCAACGGCGGCTTCAGAGCGCTGAACTCTGGGCCGGGCTGTAAATGACGCGGCAGCCACACCCCTCAGCTCACGGTGGGAAGACCTCTCCGGAGAGGCGCTGGTGACGTAACAGCAACGTTCCCCCGCTTGCGACGAGCTCGGGAGCGGTGGCGTGATCCCCGAGTTCCATCGAGGTGCTGGGCTCTGCGGCAGTCCGGCGCTAGCTGCTCCTTTGCGCTGCTCCCAGGGCAGAACTAGCCCCCTCAGGGCTGTTGGAATCGAGCTCAGTGACCATGCCTCTCCCCACCACAGCCAGAGGATCCGGTCCTCAACGTAGTCATCTTCGGCTCCATCCCTTCCACTCCACTAGGGGACGCTATCCCACTTCTGACACCAATGTAGCGATGATTGGAGTAAAGACTTCTCTTTGGCACTCATGCCGTCTATTCAAACGGAGGACACAGACACAGAAGGCACACGGCAAGACTAATGCAGGAGAAATTAGACAGGGGGCATGCAACAGCCTGACTTCCAATCGCTAACAGCAGATACACGCTGACCTTAACATAACAGGGGAGCACCAATACATTCCAAAATCGAACGTTACACATACAACTACACATTAACACTCTACAGCCACTACAAACACAGAATTATGGGTGACCACACCATAGCCCGGAACACAGAGAAGCGCGCTACAATATGTAACGGAGTGGAGGGATAGTCTTACACACTAATAAGGTGTGTGTGTGTGTGTGTGTATGTGTGTGTGTGTGTGTGTGTGTGTGTGTGTGTATGTGTGTGAGTGTGTGTGTATACTTACGTATCAGAACACCCGTGTAAACTAGAAAAAAGGCTGTCAAACCTCACCAATAATGAACTCAGACAAAGGTTCTGTAAAGAAGTGAAAAAAAACATCAAAACAACACGAGGTGTTGAGAGTTGGTTTATGAAACTGTCACAGCATGCAGTAACATTTCCATGGTGACTCAAAGCCTGCAGCAAAAGTGTAGAGGGCCTATCATGACAGCCACAAAAGAAGGCTTCTCCCCTCATCATCATGTGAAAACAAAAATAAATATTTAGACCGCTTTCCGTTTGTGTGTAATTCCTACCTATTCATACCACCCATTCATGTGCTGTTTATAGATACGAATAAAAGGAGCTGAAACTCGTTTAAATTATGCTACTGGTAGTTCAAGCTCAAACAAGGGTTGGATGTACACACAGTCCAGCCTCCTTCCCACCTCAAAGGGACCTGCCAGAGGCCTGATAAAGACACATCACAATCGGGATGAGCGCCTGATGTGCCAGCCTCTTCCACTCCTGCGCTCAAAAAGAACCGGGAGGGAAAGCGAGAACAAAGGCGATATCCTCGGTAACTGACACTGCGGTTAACAAACTGAGAGAGCTATGCAGATGGAAATTAGTCACCTCTCTCTTCGCATTTCAAGGCAGCGGCATCTTGCCATTTTGATTCACGCATCTTCATTGGAGGCTGGCGACAACGAGCCAGGAATGGAGAGGGTCGAAGGGCGCTTCGTCGTGTCTGTTTGTATTCCGGCGGGAGGATTTCCCTTTGAGGAAAATGGAAAGAGAAAGACTAAGGTGTGGATCACAGACACGGGGGAAGAAAACGCAGTGCATCAACAGCTTTTAGCCGAGGCCTTTTTTTTCCCCCCTCTCATTATGATAAACATGTCGAAACTAATTCTTGTGCCGATGCAGCCACCACTACATGACAGGAGGCCCCGCGGTGCAATCATTGTTAAGCGGTATTGACAAAGGTTACGTTTGTCTGACGTTTCTTCTCTCGTGGGTCCCATGGCGACCGCGGCGGGCAATGTCACTTTGAAACTCACCGTGCAACACTTCTCTTCCTCTTTCACCCCCGACACACACTCCTCTCCTCTCCATCCCACCCAGGGTGCCATTAATATGTAATGCTGGAATATTGTATAATGTGTTCCGTGTCGTTTTTTGTTATCTTTTTTTGTTTGGAGGTTAGAGCTGCTCTCTGTATGTTTTGGGCCGGTGCTGCAGGCTCTGCTTTGGCCAGTTCCCCTCTCCGGAGGATGAATTTTTCACCACTCATCGCTCGTTCTGTCTGGGCACATCAGCTCACACCTGAGAGGACCTCACTTCGTGCCTGCTCTCTGCACCAAAACACGCACAGCCAAGGTGCATTGGAGGGCGATGTCGACAGGTAACCTTCCGCTCCTGTCCACGTCCATGGTGACTCCACGGGTTTAAGGTGATGGAGAATGCTTGACTAGATGCTACGGGGGGGGGGGGGGGCTTTCAAAACATGACAAGGCCACCCAGACAGGAAAGTGTTGTGGATGAGGAGCGTTTGACTGTTCCAGAAGGTCCCACATGCTGAGTCATTGTGACTGCTGGCTGCCCAATCAGTAACTGGCATAGCACATTATAGTGGCAGTACTTTCCAAGTCATCTGGATAGCAGCGCTAACATTAAGGGAATGAGCAGAGATTGCATTAGTACAGGCTCTTCGCCACTTAAGGCTACTCTCCAACACCCATCACTCATCGTGTTCATTTTGTTTCGGCCAGTCAGTACGGCATCCTCTTTGCTGTCGGTACTTGCTTTAGGACTTAACTTTAGGAGGTTATCTTAACCCTCCTAACGCCCTATAACTCCTGGGTCATTATGACCTACAAGTACAGCTTTACAATTTGGCACAGTGTTGCAAATACTTGTGTAGAATTCAACTAAATAGGCTGCTTCAGTCTTTCTCTAGTGCCCCTGGTGGAAGGCCACATGCATTGCAAATGTGTGGAACATGTAGCGAACATAGGGAAAACTACCATTTGGTTTGACAAACTAAGATATTTTGGAGGAATACACCGGATAAAGTGGATTATGTAAGGAATAATCCACATTATTTCCTCATAAATGCACACCCATTCTAGGCAATTGGTACCCAATTTGAACCTGTGTCAAATGTGATGCTTGGCTGGAACAGCTAAATCATAGTTATTTGCTTCAGCTTATGCCTGCATTGCCCCTGTGTTCTTTTTTTATTTAGCTATATTTCCACTACTCCGATAGGCCTGCACAATGCCATAGCCAAGCTGCAGCGGCCAATGATTTTCTCACGCTATCTCTAAATTGTCACAAATTAAAAAATGAGATGGTTTTTGTGTAATTATGTTCGGTCACCATCACCAGAGAGGCTAGGTAAAATGTTTAGGTCTAACCGTGGAAACAATGCAATGCTTGTAGGTAGCATGCTAAATTAGCTGTCTTGAAATTGACTTTCTAGCAGGTAATTAGGAGCGTGAGGAAAAGGACTGACTACTGCACACAGAGTGAGACAGAGCAGCTCATATAGCTTGTTCTACATCAAAGGTTATTTCAGGTCATATTGACTCAAAGACAATAGGCGTTTCTTTTTCTATAGCAGGTACACTGTAAATACATTTTTTTGGGGGGGTCATTTTAGGTAGCTAGCTGGACCGCCGTGGAGTTTAATCACCGCTTTTCTATTATTTTGCCATGTTTGAAAATAGTTTTGGGGTCACTGTGACAACTAGAGGGTTAAGCACAAAAACATATCAAATCAATAATATTGATCAAATATACATATGTATTCCATAGGCAACACATGCAGAGCATATATACATCTTATGCCCTTGGATTCAGTCCCTTAGTTTTAGTCTTGCTAATGCTGCCTTATACAGGGGAGGGAGAAGTTTTCTTTGTCCTCACAACCTAATTAAAAAAATATATATAATAATAATAATAATTGTAATGGAAGGAGCCACACAGGCAGGCCTTGTATTCTTGTCCTGCACAGAAGTCACCATGGGGTTTTTTGAGAAATGGTTTTGCCATTAAAAACAAACAATTTTATTACAAAAAAAATACTGCATACTGAAGTCCATTCCCACTAGGGATATTTTATCCATTCTCTCTCTCTCTACGAGCACAATGCCACTGTGTCTAACTGCAAAGTCCAGAGGCAAAATAGTAAAAAAAAAAAAGTTTGTCAATAATTGCATAAACACAGCAACCATACACAAACCCCCAAAACTTTCTGCCCGTTAGCAATTTGGGTTTTGGACTCCACAGAACCGGGCTGAATTGAGATAAGAGTCCAAATCAATCAACTGGCAGCCCATTCTGTCCCGAATGGAGAGAGGAATGCATCTGGCCACGGACTGCTGAAGGAGCAGCTGATGCAGCCTGACTCGACCCACAGGGGCAGGACACTGCTGCCTTCAAAGCCATGCAAATACACGTCCATTCAGATTCGGCTTCACACAGCCCCCAATCTGCTGCCCTCACACACACACACACACACACACACACACACACACACACACACACTGATTCGGCTTTGCACAGCCCCCTCACACAGGATCAGCATAGAGCCACAAAACTAAACTAAAAAAAAAAGAAAATCCCCATTGAGCCTTGTTTAATCTTTCTGACACACTTTCTCCTTAAAATGAAATAGATAATGTGAACCCCATTATTTAATAACTTAAAAAACAAGACGTTGAGAAAGAAAGGCCTTTCAACTTCACTAATCTCCTCTCTCTTCCTAAAAGTGAAAAAAAAGCAGTGCCTTCACTAAACTAGATTTTCATAATTAGTGCCAATTTCCAGGCTGCTTAAGATATACAGTATTTGTTGTCAATAAGAAAGACTAAAGATAGCTACCAGCCACAGATGTGCTGCGCTCACATAGGTCACCACTTTACACTGTTTACAGTCTTAGTGTGAAAATAACCTGACAAGCAAACAGATGGCAAGAGTGGAAGTACGTGGAACTTCACAAACTTCACAAAAAAGACTTCATAAATGCACAGTGGGGGATGAAAGGCTTTAAATGACCAAGACATTGACTATGAATTCACAAGATGTGGATTAAATGACAAAAATATGAAGTGAGATATTTCTGATCTGTATAAAAGTCAGTTCACAAATTGAAATGCATTGCTGGTGTTCAAAATGTCACTGTCTATCAGAAATGCCCTAGCAGAAGGTACTGATCAAGCTACCAAATCAGATAGATACAAGGATGAAACCTGCTTGGTGATTCTCTTCTGTGGCGTGCCCTTTAATATTAAGATGAATGCTTTTTTTTTTTTTTTTTGATTTGTACTTGACACATTGCCAGAATGAACGTAAGGTGTGCTCAACCATAGCATGGCTAATGATTAACAAGCTAGTCAACTTATGAAAGCTGAGTCCGATATCTTGAAGGTGAATCCAAAAATGGTGAACAAGACCACCAGACTTGAGTTTAAACATGAGCACATCAATGTGTAAATCCATACTCCATGATAACTGTATGAATGTATCTAGCAAAAGACTGTTGTAGAATCTATGTAGGTTTTTTTATTTCATTAAGGTTGATCTAGGTTCATCTTTAATCTTCAAGGTCTAAGTTGCAAACTGTTAATCAAACCTTAGTCTGGAATACATTTTTTTTAATGTTTTTCCATATTTTATTAAACTGAATACTTATTAGACTCTCATCAGTGTTATTGCAAAGGTGCATACTGCATACACCCTGTGTGTTCTCTTTCATTGCACTCTGTTCTACTTCCAGCGGATGGCCTGGTGTGTGTGTGTGTGTGTGTGTGTGTGTGTGTGTGTGTGTGTGTGTGTGTGTGTGTGTGTGTGTGTGTGTGCGCGCAGAGTATTAAGACTGAGACCTGAGATGGAATTTAGTGCCCGCTGTTATTCATCCCATAATCACGCCTCCTAACAGCCAGGGCATTGTGAGGTATCCCATTAGCGTCATGGAAACACCATAAAAAGTATTGCACTGTGTATAAGTCATGCACTGGTCACGATTACCTCTTATCGAAGGTATATATACACATACATACATACATACATATGCATATATATATATATATTCCATATTCTATTCAACTGAATACTTAGACTCATATCAGTGATATTGCAAAGGTGCATACTGCACACACCCTGTTTGTTCTCTTTCATTGCACTCTGTTCTACATATATATGTATATATGTGTGTGTGTGTGTGTGTGTGTGTGTGTGTGTGTGTGTGGAGAGACACAGACATACCATTTAAATTAATTTAGGATGAATTATGTGTCAGTTATTTCACCATAACGAACTGAACGAATGGGTGATGGTGGTGATTGCCACTGGGCATTGTATGAAGGCCTGGGGATGGGTTGGCTTTTCTCATAATAAAACTCCTTCATTAGCTCTCTAACCCGTGGCCCTCCTGTTCATGCAGGTCCTTGGCCTCCCACCACAGTCAGGGGCATTCATTTGAAGCCTGGGTACCAGCAGAGCATTGCCTAACACACACACACACTCATACACACACACACACACACACACACACACACACACACACACACACACACACACACACACACACACACACACACACACACACACACACACACACACACTCACCAGCAGAGCATTGCCTCACATGTGCACGGCGGCTCGCTCATCGATCTGTTTGCTTGCTGCACCCAGACCTCTCCTCGCCCCTCTCATTAAGAGGACACAGTTTCGAAGCAAAACATTAGCCGTGGAGCATAGTAATGAAAGTAGATTTAACATAGATTAGCCTCTGAGGGGCTGCAGACGTTAGGGGAGCGAGTCGGAGCGAGGCAGGGGAAAGAGAGGAGAGAGGGGGAGACCTTTCAAAAACTCAGCTAATGGCTGCCAAGTCGCTGTTTTCCTCCAGGGTGTTTGCCTTTGAACCCCTTTTGACTCGCAGGTGAGATGGAGGATAAGGGGATGAGGAGATCGGTTCCGCCTGTCATTAGTTCAAACCTCTGCTTTTTTGAGAAGAAGAAGAAAAAAAAAACGGATGCATTAATACCTGGGGTGACCTAGTTGTGGGTCTTACCTCGTCTCTGAGTATTTGCAATTCTGTGTTAACTTTGCTAACATGTGGGCTGAAGGGGGGAAATTTAGAACTTATCAATCAAAACTTCCTTTCGACCAAACGGTGAGTGGAGATGGATCATTTTTATGTTTCAGAAACAGTGGAACAATAAGAAATCTACATAACTAGAATTCATGGACATGTTCGTTAGTAAAAAGAAAAATAACATGCGCATTTCACCAACTCACCTTGCCTCGCAGCTAAACGGTCCGAACGCTTACATTTATCTCTCGCCGTCCCTCCATTGTCTTCGCTCTCCAGCCAAAGCATGAAATATAAATCCTGTTCCCTCAGCCCCTTGTTAGATCTCTATTACCCAGTGTATTGTCCCTGGGGGTCCGGCTGTTTATTTATGACTGCCTCTCGCCGTCATTGATGCTTAATAGACTGCAAGCGCCGAGGCAGAGAGGAAGGGAGCGTCGCTTTATTAGAGGTCCTCTAATTGGACAGGAGGAGAACTTCTGCACACAGGGCCCAGCTGCCTGCTCGTGGCCTTCATAAGCCTCTAAAGGGGGAACCACTCCTGCCAGTGATTAGCGATAAGGATGCGCTGGGCTGTGCACAGCCAACTGTGAGCTTCTGAGTGGCAATAAGCAGTGAGGAGAGAAAAGGAAATCCTGCTATGAGCCTGCAAGGTTTAAATGAGTGCTTTCTACAGTCCTTCTATAGTCCTTTCCCCCTATCCAAAACTTTGTGTTCAACGTACCAAAATGCTTGTGATTAGTGATGATTTTCTTATCTCCAAGGACTATGATACCAGTATTCCAAATACTCCCAGAAACCTCCACTGACTGCACCCATTTTTTATTTAGCAATTCAACACATTATGATCATAGAGCTTAATTTAGCAATTCAACACATTATGATCGTAGTGCTTAATTCCATTTGGCAGACTTGATAATGACTGTAAACTGTATTCACATTACAATCTCTTTTTTTTAATTGAATTTGTTTGTTTTGTTTGGCTAATTAAATGTTCAGAGATAACCTGGCACTATGCCTGATATACTCCACGGCTAATCTAATCCTACACAGTGTTACAGAAATACTACAAGTTTTACAGTCTCTTTTAGAGGCCTCATTATGCATATGTTAATTATTTGGTAGGGTGTCTGGGCCTTTTATGGGGAAAGTTAATATGCCCACTGAGTCTTATTTACCCATCCTCATTATAGGTAAAGCAATAACGCTGGGAGTGGAGGGGGGTTGGGGCGGGGGGCACGATGCTTGGTGTGCTGTGGGGGTATGGGGTGGGTGAACGAGCGAGAGGGACGGGTTGTTGAGGAGAGTGATGGTCTAAGGTGGGTGGATGTTTTCTGATGAGGTACTGAGGCGCTGATGCTCAGTTGGATTGTAAAATAAATAAACTGACCATTACATGCTGTGTGGGGTAGACAGTGTTTTGGAAATGTATGCTCAAACCCGAGTTGTTGGCCACTTACTGAAAGCGATGGCGGGTGGGACATCGTGTGGAGAGAGATGTCTCTGCGATGCTTGGATATGAATGCAGAGCTGTTGTGTACACAACACATCAAACTATTCCATCATGGCAGCATCTCACTCGCCCGGCATTGATTACCACTCTCTGCACTCAATGAGGGACATGATCAATGTCCCGACCCACACACTCACCTCATAGAGCCCGAGCTCCTATGATCTGATGGATGTGCTCTTTGAACCTCTCCTCAGCATCATTTATCCCCACTTTAAGTGGATTATTTGCCTGCTGCCAGCATCCACATGCCTCAACAAAAGTAGGTCACGAATGTCTTCAAAATGTTTTATCACCAAACTTTGTAAAAAAAAAAACATGAGGGTAGAAAGGCATGGTGTTAAGTACATCTTCTTTACAGATAAAAGTATGGTGGCCAGACAGGGCCAGATTAAGAACACAAAGGGCCCCGGGGACACACCTAATCAAAGGGCCCCCTCAAAATGATCACACAATATTTTCATCTTGAAAATGTACCAATTTGTGACTACAATGAAATGCTACATCCTCACTAGCACCAGCACAACACAACAAAGGCACACTTTGGTATAGCAACACTTCATCAATGACAACTCAGCGACACCAGCTGTGAGGAACTAGCTAATTAGAATGTCAAAAACATAACACTCAGAAATCCTATTAATCTGAGTTGACACTGCAATATTCAGAAAGCTTTGCAGGTATGATTAATTAGTAAACTATTTTGTTTGATCAAGGCTGAATGTACAGAAGACCACTATCACACAATGAAGGCAACATGATTATACAACGCAAATGAAATGCTAGATCTCCACATAAAACACAGAAACACACACACACACACACACACACACAGAGAGAGAGAGAGAAACACACACAGAGAAACACACACACACACACAGGGTTTGGTCTAGTAGCTTAGGCTACTCCATAACAGCTCAACTACACAAATTGTTAATAACTGTGAGAGAAATAGTGAAATCAGTCCAACTAGCGTCCTCTTATCAACTTACTGGGCAGCAGCTACAGTCCAACTAGCGTCTTATCAACTTACTGGGCAGCAGCTACAGTCCAACTAGCGTCCTCTTATCAACTTACTGGGCAGCAGCTACAGTCCAACTAGCGTCTTATCAACTTACTGGGCAGCAGCTACAGTCCAACTAGCGTCCTCTTATCAACTTACTGGGCAGCAGCTACAGTCCAACTAGCGTCCTCTTATCAACTTACTGGGCAGCAGCTACAGTCCAACTAGCGTCCTCTTATCAACTTACTGGGCAGCAGCTACAGTCCAACTAGTGTCCTCTTATCAATTTACTGGGCAGCAGCTACAGTCCAACTAGCGTCCTCTTATCAACTTACTGGGCAGCAGCTACAGTCCAACTAGCGTCTTCTTATCAACTTACTGGGCAGCAGCTACAGTCCTAGTTAAGAGAAGGCTACTTTTAACTAAACAGGAGCTGATCACCTAAAGCAGTGTGCTCCCCTAGTGCCTTAGTGATCTGCAGTCCTGTCGATAGCCATTATCTCCTTTCTCTGCAGTCCTGTCGATAGCCATCATCTCCTTTCTCTGCAGTCCTGTAGTTAGCCATCATCTCCTTTCTTGATGCACAGTGTTGGCGGTGGCTTTCGTAAAATACTTGTTACGAGGGTACTTTTAAGATGTTTAAGTTGCTGGTATTAAAACTCTCTGACTTTGTGCCTACTCTAAATAAACTCACACAGCAGATTTCTGTCTGCCTTTTTGTGTATAATGAAATGCTCTACATCTGACAGCAACGAGCAAAGTCCGCCACGCATGAACTGAAGCTAATTTAATAACTTGGATAAATATTTTTCTAATTTAATACCATGAGCAAGATCCTAAACTCAAACATGGGTGGGTCAGCACAATGCTCCCACTCGCCACACTATAGCTTTAGTTCACGCGTGGCAGACGTTTCTCCTTGCCCGTCAATGACATTAGGGCCCATAGTTTCAGCCAGTACACCCATACATGAACAAGGAATGCCATAGAAATGTACAACGAACCAATGCGGGCCTACTTCCTCTATCAGCCTGAGGGCCCTGGGGTTTGAGGCGCCCCTTATCCCCTCTGTTAATCCAGCCCTGATGGTGGAGGGTTTCAACTGTTGCCTTCTGTGTAAAATAGTTTGTGTTAGTATAAAGGGTTATGAATGTCTGTTATTTCGTTTGATACACTTTTTAATCATGCATGTCCAAAATTCGATATTTGTGTGGCATATGTGGGCGGTCTTAATGATGCAATGACACATAAAAAAAATGAATGGTTGTGTGTGTTCTCTGTTTTTGGTAGAATGTGTCATCCTTGCTACACTGCTACAGAAAGCCATATTTGTTCAGGTTTGGCTGTGCAAAAAAACCATTCAATTAAATTCTTATGGCCGCATTTGCATGTGAACTATGCAGGAGCACTTAAGGGATCAACACAATGCGAAGTAAGATAAATATCTTAATTCACTGTTGTAATTTGCATAAATTGGTTGCAAGCCATTCGCGAGAAGGAAGGTTGGTTTGACCCAAGCTGGGCTGTACCGGGAGGAGCAGAGGAATCAAACAAGGACACAACACAGCCTGAGGTGGCAGTGAGCAGAGAAGCTGTATGTCTCAGTGGCACACAAAGACACACACACACGCACACACACACACACTCTCACACACACACACACACACACACACACACACACTCTCACACACACACACACACACACACACACACACAGGGAAGCACTGATGAATGTGCCGTCATGAGCTTTGGATGTGTGTGTGTGGGGGGGGGGGGCACAGGAATCAACCCCAGTCTGTACTCAAAGCCTGGCAAGACCTGAATAGACATCTTCAGATTTACACACACACCATGTGTTCCAGGGAGCCACCTGTTCTAGCGGTCGCCCCCCTTCCCCTCCCCACACACTCACACCTCTTCACTCCCGGCCAGTGTGATGGAGTGGCCTTGGGCCTTGTGAATCTGTCAGCGCTGCCGAGTGCCGAGTGCCTCGCTCTGCTCCTTCCCATCACCATCACCACCCCTCAGTGCCAGAGCCCAGCCGCAGCCAAGCTCGGAGCTCCAGCCAGCGCCACCCAGGTGAGGCCCGTCCCTCCGACTGCTCCCCCGCCAGCAG
This sequence comes from Clupea harengus, assembly GCF_900700415.2. NCBI lineage: Eukaryota > Metazoa > Chordata > Actinopteri > Clupeiformes > Clupeidae > Clupea > Clupea harengus. The sequence goes on along the minus strand of NC_045164.1, from coordinate 24,245,068 downwards.
AGTCTCCTCCCCCCCCCCTCACCTGCCCAGGGAGCAGGGGCTCTGCTGGGATGATGGAGCGACCGCCACTCTGGTGGACGGCATTTATCCATTTCTGACAAATGTGACCGGGCCCGCATTAATCTGCCTGCCTCCACCCCACTGGGGACTGCTAGGGAGGGGAGAGAGGAGCCGCCTTCCGTCAGAGATCCACGGAGACCCCTCTGTTCACTCTTAATCGGGGAGGTTTTACTGCCAAGAAACGCAGGCATGTTAACGCTGAGGCAAAACTTGCAATTCACATCGCAAATCTTCAATACATTTGAAGTCATGATAATCTATTAGTGGTAAGAGTATAGGTATTAACATTTGAAGTCATGATAATCTATCAGTGGTAAGAGTATAGGTATTTTAGGTTTGCATGAGAATAGGACAGACTCAGAGTTAATCCAAATCAGCTATAGTATAAACATTTTTGATATATGGAATTTGATATGACATGTTGATAAAATGGACTCTTTTCTAATATACAACATCTGTAAAGCAAACACAAATATACAACATGTGTGAGTAAAAACTCAGTAAACAATGTTAATCTATCCCGATGAAATTCAAGTATATAAATATAAACCATAATCAATATAAATCGTATAAATGCATAATATAAGTTTTGGATTCAAACAGAATAACAATTAACAAAATGCACATTTATAATCCAACCGTTCCAACTGAGGTAGATAAAACAAGTTGAATTCCAACACCAATTAATTTTCATTATATTAGTAATACAGTCTACTGATATCTGTAATGAAATGGAGGAGACCCACAGGCACCAGCTGAGAGTAATTATTCACCTTCAACCGTATTCACACAGGACTACCACTGCGATAATAAGTACAGGCAACTCCAAGCCAACTTTGGTGATCTCCCTGGTATCAAAAAAATAATGATTACTGAGAATGGTGACCCCCCACCTATGCTTCATTGCTATTTCTTCCTATTATAATGCAAACTAATAATCTTCACTGCTAGTTCTGAGCGTCTAGTAACATAATATGTATCACCTTCCCTTAACATTCATTTATTGAAAGGAGATATATGGAAATGAACTCTTGGTGGCACGTTTGGAAAGATTTTATGAAGGGAAAAGGTTTAACATGTGTCAGCTGTGTAGCTACAAACCTCGAAAAAGTGAAAAGTGACAAAAAGGAAGGAAAGTATTGAATAAAATAAAGACAGAATTGATACATAGACATAGCCCTATACGCTGGAACCTTACCATTACAGGAAGGCTGTATTCTTCAGCCTCTGCACATGTCCGTAACAAGCATACGAAGCATTTGCACAGGCATGTTAATACTGTCACACCTTCTGTCACATGAGGTCCAGCTTCTCCCTTTCACTGCTTTTGTAAAGAAAGAATCTCAACAATGGCACACCTTAATGGGCAGAGCCTGAGCCTCCACACCAGGTGAGGCAACACACTGGCAATCAGGTCCCATTAAAGCTGGCAGTGTTGGCTGGCTGTGTGTCAGGGTGGAATCTGTTCCTCATTTGTGACCGAGCTCTTGATGTGAGCTCGGGGATGTTGGGCACAGGCTGGGCCAACCGCTGTCTTTTTCTTTTTCTTCCCCCCCCCCCAGCACTCTGGGCTGCCTCCCGTCTGCCAGGACGGGTTAATCAGTCAACACCTCACCGCCACACAGTCGTCGTCCCCCCCCCCTCGGGGAGAGAGAGGGGAAGGATTCTAATCTGCTGCAGCAGAGGCCCTCCTCACTGGAAGAGCAGACCGTGGGAGTGAGGGGGGGGGGGCATGCTACTCTGAGGGTGGAGTGGCTTCATCAGGAGATGTGTGTGTCTGCCAGTGTCATGTGATTACAGATGATTTTGACAATGACTGGATGACAAATCTCAAACTCAAGGAAATGCTCATCATTTTTCTTCGTCTGGACCTTACAAAAAAAACATTCATCTTGACTTACAGACAAAACAAAACACCAAGCCTGTGCAATGATACTGAAGCCTATGAAAATTACCTCTTACAAGATGGAGCTCAGTGGGAGCTGTCAAATGTCTCTCCTTTTCTGACATAATGTATGGCTAACTAAGTAAAGCACTGACCCTATTCCCAACTGAGAGGTAAACACCTAGAACCGGGGTTCCCAAAGAGAGGGGAGGACTGAAACACCTTGAACAGGGGTTCCCAAAGAGAGGGGAGGGCCTCCCAGGGGGGCACGGAGGTACTGCAAGGGGGGCATGTCAGATTACCTGATTAATGAAATAAAATTGAAATCGTCTTCAACTGTTCAAATGCAGAAACAATCTTTAAGAAAAGCTGATGGGCATCTTTTTTTTGGTTATTAAAAAGTAGCTTAATATGTGATTTATCTTTCCTTATGAAAGGGGGACCTGCCATGAAAAGTTTGGGAGTCGCTGCCCTAGAACATGCCTTTTGTGACCTCTTTAACTTTTCTTTACTTTAGCAGATAGGATGTCAACAAACTAATGCATCATTCTGAGCAAACCTGCCTTCGGTGTACCCTCTTCCACGTTCATCTCCGCTGGGGCCAGCCATCACACACCTACCACTTTCTCTTTACTGCGTACATGATTCACACCTCTAAAAATACCTCTCATTCTCCTGACCCCCGCCGTTGTAGTTAAGCGCTGATTCCCGCGTTCTGCTGGTAACTACATGTTCTTTAGTGTACTACTCTACAATGGACTGGGTTTCACTGTTTACAAAATTGCTGCTGTCACCCCTGACATTCCAACAGCTGCAACAAATGCCAATTATCCTGCCTCCCATTGTTCAAGATGTTTTTAGATTTCAGATACTTTATTAATCCCCTTAGGGTGAGCAATTAGCACACACACACACAGACACACACACACGCACGGAGCAGTGGGAAGCCACTTTGGCCACAGTGTCCTGGGCAGTTGGGGTTAGGTGCCTTGCTCAAGGACACTTCAGCCATGGATACTGAGGGAGGGGAAAGCGGTGTTCCTTAACTCCCCCCACCCCCATTCTTTCCTCCCGGTCCCTTTAGGTCCCAGGCTCATGAGACAGATGAGTATAAACCCTTCAGAAACATGAATATGTTGTGCCTCTTGACCCTCAACCCACTCACGTTCCACACACTTCGGCTTGTCTTTTTGCCACATCGATTGCACCGAAATTGGTTTGGCACCAAAAGGATTCAGTGATGCTGTTGTCTCCGCTGCCTGTGGTGGTCTCAAGTTCCTGATTTGACTGGATTCCAGTAGAGCCTTTTGACACTGACAGCCACACCACCATGCTCTCAACGCTGCACTGTTGGGCTTCTGTAGCCCATGTTCTTGCTTGGACGAGATCAGTTTTTTAAACTGTCAACTATTCCTCGAAACAGACACACCGATCACAGAGTAGGTCTCCCAAGGCTTAGAACCAAAGTTATTAAGTATATATATATATATATAAATTTATATATATATATATAAATTATTCATATTGTATTATCATATTATAAATAATGACCAACATGGCATTTTTTGGCAACAACAAATTCTCTCTTTTTTTTGCTTTTTTAATTGGAATAAATCGTTTGATTTAACCTAGCCCTCTAAGGTGCCCAGGTAAAGCCGTAGGCTCAACCTCCTTAATCTGCCTACTATATGCCACTGATAAAAACCTTTTTTTTTGTACGCAGAATTTAGCCTCAAGCTGATGTTTCCAGAAGTGTAGGACGGATAAGAAATGGTTATGTAAGATTTACTCTGAAACACAAAAGGAACTAGACAGGAACATTAGATTTAGTTGATGTAGAAATCTAAAACGAGTAACATGAAGCTCTCCTTGGCTGTCCACAAGCCTTTGAATTATGTAGGATTAGAAAGACTGCGAGTTACAGAGTGACAATATCAGCTGTCAATCATTTAGAATACATTATAGTTCAAAGAAAAGATCTTGAGCAGGTTATTTGTTACGATATTTTCTAAAAGAGCACGTTTATTGTAAACCTTAACAATACACTATGTAATGGTAGTTTGTTCATTAAAGCATAAAGTCATTAATATGATTGTTTGATTGTTACTCTACTCCACTGTTCTAGTCACTGCAAGGAATTACCACCATAATAAAACAATCGCAGTACTAATAAGTATCTGTCACAGACATTGATTGCAATGCAAGTGTAAGATCTCAATGTACCAAAGGAAATAGGAAATTAGCCAGGTATCCTAAGTTCAAGGCAGAGCTGGTAGAAAGAAGTTTGTAGAGAGGGAGAGCAATGGGGTGAAACAGAGACTGAGAAAATGAGAGAGGGAGAGAGAGAAATGAGTATTGTGCATACTATTTCAGACCCATCCTTCTTTCACATCTTTTCAATATCATATTCTCTTTTTTGATATCTCATTCACTTTTTGATATCTCATTCCATTATCATCCTCTTAATAATTGCAATTCTAATAGACCTATTCTCAATTAGGTCAATTAGCAGCAATACCCGAGCCAAAAAAGCTGCCAGAAAAATCTCGGAGGAGCCATAAATATTTGACAGCAATCAAACAGTGAAACCCCACACTCACAGTGGAACCCTATCATCATAGAATCTTCTATACCAGCCGAGTTTCGTCAATGTGCATTGATCTTTGTGAATGTGTTTGGACACAAGACGCTGCCATTCCCCTGGCCAGCTCAGCCAAATAGTTCGAGGAGGCTTCGCGCAAGGCAGACATCAAATGATCCCCCACACCTGTTTGATCCTCCTCTGGACATCTGCAAGGAATCATTACATGAGGGGCCAAGCAAGCAATTACCCAGAGCTTGGATGATGAGGATGCTAGGGGTTGTTTTTCAAGTGTGTATCCAGTGCTACCTCCCACCCCTCGCTTGTGGGAAACAGCGTAAGAGTTGTTGACAGGATTCCACTTTTTTTAATCTGGGCCAGTGTGTGTGAGGTTTGAAGACTACACATGATGATACCTTTAAGGGCAACCCTTTATCACACAGCATAATGGGGAAAACAACTCCGGACCTTTATAGTGGGACACAGAAACCACACACACTTGTGCACACACACACACACACACACACACACACACACACACACACACACACACAAACACACAAGCATATGTAGAGCTAACAACTTATTATGGAGTGGTATTTCTTTATATGAATTTCACATATTATGCAGTGCAACACCTAATTCAATTTCCTTTTTGGATTTGAGACATTTAAGAGCACAGGACACGACCGTTTATTTGTAAAAGGATGTCATAGCAGTTAAATCCACCTCACATCCTGAGAGCAGGTTTCCTCTCTCAAAGCACATATCCCCCCACTTCACCTCCTACCGTTTCCAATCATTCACACATTAGGGTGGGACGCTCACTGGGACACCTGCTGGCAGGGAGTAATACGAGGGAAGCGGCCCAGAGCACGCAGGAAAGTTTCCAGGGTGAGTTGAAACTGGAAGTCTGTTCATTGCTCTGTAGCCCTCTGTGTCTGCACCTTTCTGCCTCTCTGTGTCTCTCAACCTTTCTGCCTCTCCGTGTCTCTGCACCTTTCTGCCTCTCTCTGTGTCTCTGAGTCTCTGAACCTTTCTGCCTCTCTGCCTCTCTGTCTCTGAACCTTTCTGCCTCTCTGCCTCTCTGTCTCTGAACCTTTCTGCCTCTGTAGCCCTCTGTGTCTCTGCACCTTTCTGCCTCTTTAGCTCTGTGTCTCTCAACCTCTCTGAGTCTCTCAACCTTTCTGCCTCTTTAGCTCTGTGTCTCTGTGTCTCTCAACCTCTCTGAGTCTCTCAACCTTTCTGCCTCTTTAGCTCTGTGTCTCTCAACCTCTCTGAGTCTCTCAACCTTTCTGCCTCTTTAGCTCTGTGTCTCTGTGTCTCTCAACCTCTCTGAGTCTCTCAACCTTTCTGCCTCTGTAGCTCTGTGTCTCTGATCCTTTCTGCATCTCTGTGTCTGAACCTTTCTGCCTCTCTGCCTCTTTGTGTCTCTGAATCTTTCTGCCTCTCTGTGTCTCTCAACCTTTCTGCCTCTCTAACCCTCTGTGTCTCTCAACCTTTCTGCCTCTCTGTGTCTCTGAACCTTTCTGCCTCTCTGTGTCTCTCTGTCTCTGAACCTTTCTGCCTCTCTGTGTCTCTCAACCTTTCTGCCTCTCTGTGTTTTTCAACCTTTCTGCCTCTTTAGCTCTGTGTCTTTCAACCTTTCTGCCTCTCTGTGTTTTTCAACCTTTCTGCCTCTCTGTGTCTCTGCACCTTTCTGCCTCTCTGTGTTTTTCAACCTTTCTGCCTCTCTGTGTCTCTGTACCTTTCTGCCTCTCTGTGTCTCTGTGTCTCTGTACCTTTCTGCCTCTCTGAGTCTATGAACCTTTCTGCCTCTCTGTGTCTCTGAGTCTCTGAACCTTTCTGCCTCTCTCTGTCTCTGTACCTTTCTGCCTCTGCACAAACATTCTTGTCGTCACTTGCATCACATGAAAATAATCCTCCCTTGTGCTGCCCCGGTGAGTATGTTATGACCCTGAGATTGCTAATATTTCTAGCCACTGCTGGCAATTACACAAATGGACTCAATGATATGATCACATAAGCCTTGGTCTCAATTCTGTGTCAAGACTCTGCACTGCAGTGAATCACATTTACTTGCTAAAATGTCAACGCATTTCATAAACACGTAACCATTTCAGTTTGCCCTACATTTTCTGTTATTTCTAACAATGAAGACTCTAGCAGAATTCAAATCAATAGCTCAATCTGTGGATCTATCCTAAAGGCAGTTCCCTCGGTTTTCCGAACTCATCATAGGCACAACCCTACCACAGTAATTGTCAGCTGTCGATCAGTTCAGAGCCCTGATTTAAGTGGTTAAATTTGCTCTCTCTCTCTCTCTCTCTCTCTCTCTCTCTCTCTCTCTCTGTGTGTGTGTGCTAAGAATGAACTAGATACATATGTTCAAAAATAGTAAAAAAATAAAATAAAAGCACACCTAGTTTTATGCTTTTATGCTAGTCTGACTGTTTCCACCAGAAGCCTCATGCTGTTTGTGTTTCTTCTCCTGCATCATTTAGAGGTGTTTAACCAGCGCTGGCCTTAAGCACACGTTTCAGATATAATAGCTTTCTTCAATAACAGATACTTATTTTAAAGCTCAATTGTGCACTTTCAGCTTGTCATACATTGGAAGCCTGTTCTGTTGGTGACTCATACTCATGCATGGTACTGTAATGCCAGACCCAACACAAAGGATCAACACATACTCATACATGGTATTGTAATGCCAGACCCAACACAAAGGATCAACACATACTCATACATGGTACCGTAATGCCAGACCCAACACAAAGGCTTAACACATACTCATACATGGTACTGTAATGCCAGACCCAACTCAAAGGATCAACACGTGAAGCAAGAACGAATGCTAACATGGCAAGTGGAAAAACAACCTCACATCCTCAACAGGCCACACAGAGACGTGGTTGGGTGGAGTTTGATTTCAGGTTGCCTACCGTGCTGATGAAAATGGCGCGTCAATCAACAGGAGATAGGGTGAAGTGGTCCTGACAGAGCACAGCAGGGAATAGCACAAACCTGGCTACACTTCTGGATGACTGGCCACCCGTAGGCTGCTTTGCAAAGATCTGAATATTTGGACAGGTAGTTGAACAATCAGGATGTTATGTGAGCGTGAATAACACTACACACACTAACATATGATCACATCAAACTGACAGATACCACCATGACAGCATAACCTGACAAACACGACCATAAGATCTGCTGAATAGTCATACACATTTGATATAAACAAACTTAACACGCAAACATGGAGGCTGAATCTCTAAACTGAATTTATCTTATGGCACAAAACAAATTCAGGGGTAAACATTAAAATCGTGAACGTTAGTTACGTGCTTAACCCTCAGGACTGACCCAAAGTTGTTTCATCTGTGTGTGTGTGTGTGTGTGTGCCCTTCAAATGTTCCCCATCAGCCAGCTTAGAACTTAGAACAGACTTAGAACTGTAATATTTCATGTAGAATAACATCATCACTAAATACCTTTTCATAGTAGCATAAGCAGCCATTCAGCCATAAACAGTCATCATTAGCATACGATGATAATTGGAATGTCCTTTGGTATTCATTTGAAAGTGAACATTGTATGTAGGACAGTGTTACATGAACTGTTTGTCTTGTGTGATCCACAGGTGTCTCTCAGTGTTGGCCTGATGACATAGCCCACTGTCAGTAGACTATATCCGACAGAACAAAATAAGCTCTAGTTACTCAATATGACTCTTTCGTAATATATTATTGTACCTAATGAGTGCTGCTGATGGATCTGGAGCTGGAGACGAGGAAGGCAGATGTATAAACTCAAGGACGATAGAGGGAGAGTAGGAGAACTGGTATATCTAAAGACCTGATAATGAGTTGTTTTCACATCGCCTGTGGACATGTTGAGAATTCAGCAAATTGCCCGGAGGAAGGCTTCAATAGAACATTTTGTGTCTTCTGAAGTGGACAGACAGAGCTGTATTTACAACCCCAAGCGTGTGTGTGTCTGTGTGTGTGTGTGTGTGTGTGTGTGTGTGTGTGTGTGTGTGTGTGTGTGTGTGTGTGTGTGTTTACAGCCCCAAGCCTATCTTTGAAAAAGAATATTGGGAAGGAGGTGCAGTGAATCGGATCATTTCTTTTAATCTCTCAACATCTCAGGAAAACTATCCTACTAACTCAAGAGAAAAGGGATACTGAAATATTGTTCAGAGCGAAGTCATTCTCAAAAATCAGAAACGAATTACCATGACATTTCCCAGATAAGAAAACAGAAACTGACTTGTCGCATGTCATGGCCTTCTGATGATAACTAAAACATTTCCACATTATATGAAAGCTAATAACCTTGCTTATAACATGTTCATGGTGACTTTTGATTGTCTGCACAGTCTACAAGATTAGCTAACTAATGTAGGCTGAACAAGCTGATTTTCATGGGATTTCCTTAAAGCCTCTGCAGTTCACTTGTGTGTTTCTGAAGATATGCTTAAGAACTAAGAGTCTCCTCCCATCTGTCTCGACTTACTGTTAGACTGTCAGCCAATTGACAAGGACCATTAAAAAGTAATGAAGAAACAGACGGCCACACGGTGCGGTTATTAAAAGAGAAACACCTCCTTATGTCCTAAATATAATAAATATAAATAATAGAAAACAATACATCTGCCAGCAGAACAACACACAAAGCAAATGAGAAGAGTCAGCTCTTTCAGCGTACAAGGAAAATGGCCCTGTCTTTCTGTATTTGTCGATTGGAATCAATAGATGACTGCACTGTCACATCATTTCCCCCCCGCATCTCAGACACAGCTGTTCTTCTCAGACATACGCAAGCGACAGAAAGAACATTTTAATGTAAAAACCACAGGCTGTGATAAATACTGATGAAAATGTCTTTCTAACTTTTTTCATGGAATGCCCAGAAATGTGATACATGGCCATAGAAAGCAAAAGAGGCATTTGTTTGTACACAGTGTTCACTGATTTCATTGACATGTCCATTTGATACGGTTGTGTTGTTATCTACACATACTGCCCTTGTAGAGGGTAAGGAGACACTTTTGGACTGTTTTTCTGTTGTGTAGCCAAATACATTCAGACACGCGATGGATCATGATCAATGTGGAGGTGAAAGGCTATTTGATGTCCCTGAAGATAAGTCAGAATTGTTATAATATTAATAATATTATATTATATTATTGCCTACTAAACCTTTTGAAAAGCACAGTTCTATATTCCCATTTGCTAATCCTAGTCTAGCCTATAGTCCAGTCTGTTAGGTCCCTGGACGTTCCTCAGACACGTTCCTTTTGTCTGAGCGGAGCCGTGGCGAAGAGAGATGGAGAGATGAGATGAAAGAGAATCACCATTCTGAGATCTGAAAACTGTCTTGTGTGGTTTGTGTCCTGCACTGTGTTCAGAGATGAAATGCAGAAAAGAGAGAAGATGAAATGCATCAGTCCTAGCTCTGTTGTGTGCATTGTCAGGGAAGGAGAAGCATTCATGTCAGTGGGTAGTTAGGAAAATCCTAAAACAGATTGATCTGGGGCAAAGTGTGTGATAAGATACACTGATGATAATGAATTATTGATTATGTGATTGATTGATTATTGATTTTCTTTCTACAAAATTGATCTGGTCAGGTAAGGAATCTATAATAATCTATGAATTCTGAGGACACTTCACAGCTGGGTTTGTGTGAGAGTGCACATGGGACTGTAAGGTTCACAAACACACACACACACGGAGTGCACATGGGACTGTAAGGTTCACAAACACACACAAACACACACACACACACACACACACACACACACACACACACACAAACACACACACGGAGTGCACATGGGACTGTAAGGTTCACAAACACACACACACACACACACACACACACACAGAGTGCACATGGGACTGTAAGGTTCACAAACATTTCTCTACAACGTTCCGGGCAAGTGCACAGAATCCATCTTGTAACTACAGGGCTTTTATTTCATCAAATTTAGCATTAGAGTATAATTTGCTGGCTTCCTGAAAATAGTCAAAACCCAATGAGTCTGCATTATTGGTCAAAACTTTGGGAAACATCGAACCATTTCCTGTTTGGCCTGATAATTAGGACTGTTTAAAAGTTTTGCGAATCCGTTTTTTTTTCTTTCTCCATTTGTCATGATCATGCTTAAAGATTTCCACCCATTCGCAACACAACAGAGCCCACAGAACCTTGCCCAGGGTAGAAGTGAGGACAGAGGGTTGCACTTTCTCCCATTCCCATCCATCCAAAAGTAAACTTTGTAGGATATCAGTAATAGGAAATGTACAGTGCCAAGACCTGACGGTGATGTTTGGTCCCAGCTGTCACGGGTGAGCTGTGATTGGTGGATGGGGGTGGACACGGGTCAAATGGTCTCCTGAAGAGAGAAGAGCGAGATTGGATGCATGAAAGGAAAGGGCCAAGCCTCTCCTGCATCCCAACCAGGAGACCACCCCTGGATACCTCTGAGCGAGATAAAACCTCCACCCCAACAAAAAAAAAAACGTAAAACTTCAAAGTATAATATATATCACAAGGCCACCTGCCAAGAGGCACGGCCGGACAATACAATCACCCGGAGAGCCTCTCTCTAAACTTCAGTTAGGTTTGAATTCAAACTTCATGTCCTCTTCACCACTGGGTCAGCTGGATACAACACAAAACATAAAGGAGCAGCTATAACCTGTTAGTGAAGTCATTCGTTCATTCATTCATTCAACAGTCATTCAAAGTCACAACTTTCAGGAAAACAAAAGATGGCGGTAGAACCTTCTGAGAAGGAAAGGCATTCACATTCTACCAGCAGACAATGAGCATGTCACGCTAGCTTATCCAAACATCACATCACATTGGGATAAAGATCAATCCAACAATCAACAATCATCGACTGTCTCTGTAGCACACATCATGTTAGGGATAGGTAAGTAAGTAAGACAAATTACTACCTCCATTGCTATGCCAATAAACATTATATGTGATCCACTTCGGTCCAAAGGTGTATGTGCGACTACCTCAAAAGGTTTTATTCGTTTGCTTCTTTTTTATTGTACCACGTTCTGTGCGTTCCAAGGTGGAGTTTACGGCAGCCATGAGAAGAACCGTTACTTCTAAGTTGTGGTGAATTTAGAGCGGGGCTTTACAGTCGATAATGTGGGAGAGAAGTAAACAAGCGAGTCCAGCCGAGCGCTGCGAGCGGCGCTCCCTATGTCAGCGTCAATAAAACAAAACCACAAAGAGATCGCGAGTCTGTTATAGCGTTTATTGCAGCCTTACAAAACCTCTAAAGAAAACATCAGCCAAAAAAAGAAACAAACCGACCAAAAAAAAAATCCTACATAAAAATGCAACAATAAATTAATTGTCAGATAATAAAATGAAAAATGGAATCAGCCAATAATACAAACAAAAGAACACCATGAAAGGCTGAGCGGACTGCAGTCCCTCCAGTTTTCAATGTCGTAGCAGGTCATTTAAAGTGCTTGTGATCGCTAAATGATTAGCATCTACTGAATATAGAATCACATGTACAAATGCACAGGTTAGCAACAATTGTTAGATGTACAGTGTTGTGAACAGGTTTCTGCCTGATCTAACTTACACCATGGTGCGATTTTCATTTCTTCTTCTAATATTGCACATATATACAATGGGCAAATGAGCGGAGCTGACCAGGCAGAACTGATGCTTGATTAGACAAAAGCAAAACAACAGAAACCCAGGGTGGGTTATGCAGTCAATGCACGCTAGCAGACATACACTGAGCAACGATCCTTACACCAGCTACCAGCCAATGCATCTCAAGGATACCATCTCTTTTTTTGCTATCTCTTTTCCGACACATTCTCTTGAGGTGAGGTGTTGAGTGTTAGTAGACCGTACTAGTGGCATGGTGTTGGAAGAGGTCCATTGTGTAAACGCATTCGGATGAGACACGAATGGTCATGCTCTTAGAGGCATGAGCCGACCGACACTTGTGTGATTTGGTCTCAGTTCCCAATCACGCCACGGCTGCATAACCACGCAGTGTGGTCACACACGAAGGGTCTGAGGCACTGCCACTCACACAGCTTATTTTCAGAACGACTGCGGAGAAGAGATGACGCCCGTCTGGATGCTCTGCTGTCGATATCATCCAGACAGACCGCAGACAGACGCTCGTCCGAGTGCTGTGTTATAACCCCTTCAGCCAGAGGTTCCAACCACACGCAGGAACTAGCGGTGCTAAGTGGAGCCCCGTGTGTCCACGCTGTTAACCCACGTACGTGTAGCTGTGTCTCATTTCAAGACACAAAAAAGGAATAAAAAGATTAAGATCTCTCTCTCTCTTTCTTTCTCTCCTGTGTGGACACTTCCTCTTACACACCTACACACAGACTCACACAATCTCACTCACAATCAGTGGCATCCACTGGCCACACAGATGGTGGCGGGGTCTCCGCATTGGCTGCTATTGATTTTCTGTTAGGTGCCCACACACAACATAAAAGAGACGGCACGGCCACATGGAGGGACCTGGCAAATTAATGCACACCCATGTGCACGGGGCCTGCACACACACACACACACCGAACAACACACACACACGCACACACACACACACACACACACACACACACACACAAGGGAGAGAAAGGAAGAGAGAGCTAGGTCTGTCACAGAACGATAGGGAAGAGGGGGGCACGTAGCGAGCGAGCGAGGGAGGGAGGGAGGGGGAGAGAGGAAAGATACTCAGCCAGATTGATTCCCTGTTGGTTATGGCTGGCATCCTGAGAGCACTAGTAACAAGCCTGTATGGGATTTTATGCATGCAGGTCGGATGCAGTCAATGGCAGTGAATCAATTCCATTTCAAATGTTTGTGATAAACTTGCATACTAATAGGTATGGTGAAGCTGTAGGTTAAAATAATGACAGCTTACGAGTTAGAACTCAACCTCGCCGCCCTATGCTCTTTCGGATGGGTTAATAATCTCTCGGAAGCCTTTTTTTGTGTTGATTCATGCATGAAACACAGCAGTCTGAAAGGTTGCGTGTGTGTGTGTGTGTGTGTGTGTGTGTGTGTGTGTGTGTGTGTGTGTGTGTGTGTGTGTGTGTGTTTAGTGGGAGGATGCTCTCTTAAGAGAGGCTCTGGCTGTGTAAGCCCTCAGGCTGTCAGCCCAGGAACACCTGACCATCCCGCACGGACTAACATGCACATTCTCTCTCTCTCTCTCTCTCTCTGTGTGTGCATCAGAAAATACAAACAAAGGGAAACCTTAACTCTGAATGGCACTGCACATTGAAAACAGGAAATGGTGCTGTTGTAGTTAGCATCACAAACGATGCCAGGCTAAAGTGGTCACGGCTGCTCCGAGGTGAGAGAGAAAACTTTTCCATGGCATTTGAGTGCTAATGTACTGATCTACGAGCTACAGAAGAACCATAATCATCTTCCAAACTCTTGAGCAACTTAACAGGAACACGTTAGTTCTCTTTGTTCCTCTATCACTTCACTTCCCTGCTCTGTCATGCCTCAACCATGAAACTGTAGAAAAGTCTTTTCAAAGGTGCCAGTCAGCGTTACAAAGAGCCCATCGCTCCCACTGTTCCTCGACCATTTCACAAATTCATCTGAATTGTGATGGAGAAGAATGGCTAAGGGAGGGATGAAGCTGACAATAAACGCAGAGAGTCTGTCTTTCATTCCGTCCTTTATAAAAGCTGTTCTTGAGAGTCTGTCTTTCATTCCGTCCTTTATAAAAGCTGTTCTTGAGATTCTGTCTTTCATTCCGTCCTTTATAAAAACTGTTCTTGAGAGTGCACTAATGACCATTTTCCCCTGACAGCCACCAGCCTTACAATGAAAAATTCTTTGGTTAGCTCTTTTGCACCTCTGCATCTGGTCAGTTCATTGTTTTTCTTAGTCTTTTAAATAAGGACCTCGATAAAACATCTTGTCGTCTTGTTTTTTTTTTCTCTCTTGATGGTGCAGTATTTACCTTCCTGCAAACTGTCTTTTCTCTTTCGGCATACATCGTGAAAGCCCTTCAAACAGCACCAAACCGTCGCTCGTTTTTACCCAACAAAACTCCACACAAACACACCAACACACCATCTCTGTGGCTAGCTTGCCAGGGTCACGTGAACCCTTGTATCAATTCAACATAGCCTAGATAAGCAATCATTCCGGGAACAATGACCTCATCATTACGAAACAAGGGGCCCTCTCATTGACGCTCATTTCTAATCATGCTTCCTCAAGTGAAGGGGGGTTTGGGGGGGTTGGGGGGGCGTCAGAGGCTGAGTGGGAGATACTTCCTCTGTCTCCGACCCACAGCACGGCCATCCATCATCTAAATCACCACGGAGACAGACAAAGAAATGAGGGACACTGATCGTGCTTCGGAATGTAAAGCAGCTTTCAGAGGCGCGGAGGCGACGCTCTACATCATGACAACACACACGTGTGACGTGAAGTCTCTCTCCCCTGGGGGGCGATGTCGACCGTTGACTGCGGGTCGAGACAAATAGATGCATAAAGGAAAGAGGGTGCCCTTCTCTTCAAATGTGTCAGCGTGTTACGCCTGCTTATATCAATACTGCCCTGTGAATGGCGAAGTGGAAGAGATTGATCTCTGGGGGATCTCTCATGAGAAAAAGGCAGGAGAACGAGGTGAGAGGAATACTGAAAAAAGTGTCTGAGGAGGTGTGTGTCAGCCCATCCCCATGTATCACTTCCTTTCAATATGACACTCAGAGATGGACCTGATAAACTTTCGTCAGTTCTGTTCATGTAGTGGGCCTGACTCATTCCATGTTCACATGGGGAGACTAGAGAAACCTTCCCACTGAATGACACCGCCTCTCGACGGACACGAGCACAGATGCTGACAGCTGCAGGGTTCTTGTGTGTGTAATAAGAAAAGATCAAACCTATTCTGAGTAAATGTGTTATATGTCGAAGTCTACACCAGCGGTTCCCAAAGTATGGGGCAGGCCCCCCTGTAAAAACGAGAAGAAACGTAATGAGAAACCTAAATAATCAACTACAGGTCAAATGCTCTTACAGTATATTAGCCTATTACCTCTTTGGTGATGAAATGATAGCCTTCTTTTTTACTGTACTATTATATGGTCAGGGCTTAGTGTTTAGCCTATACGTAAGGCCCCATGAAATATGTTTAATTTTTTCCCCCCTATTCCGTGTTTTCAGTTTTATCTTTTTCTAGATTTGGTTTTTATCAATTTGATTATCAGCAAATCATATGTTAAACAACTCAGGGAATAGGGCACTGTGCTTTCACACACGTTGTTTTAATCTATTTAAGACCTTTTTTAATCTAAAAGACCTGAGTTGTAAACGGGTAGGGGGTGGAGGGTAGCAATGCTAGTATAACACCAAAGACTACAAATTCAGGCTTTTTAATTGTCAAAGAGGGGGGCTGCCATGAAAGGTTTGGGAACCACTGCTCTCGACCTTCATCCTCCCACACACACACACACTCTTATCAGCTAAGCAAACTTTTTATCAACGCCGGCAAAATAGCCTTGAAAAAAATG